>NC_134405.1:274022245-274322245 GCF_038048845.1 Mixophyes fleayi | reverse complement strand
CAGAGGAATAACGATTTGCAAGGAATCCTTTACCACTATACTCATTGCTGCTTTAGTTTTAGTAAATCATTACATGCATATTCTATAACTTTGGTGTGTGTGTGTGTGTGTGTGTGTGTGTATATATATATATATATATATATATATATATATATATATATATATATATATATATATATATATATATATATATATATTGTGGCAAGAGCCCGCTACTGGTGAAGCACACGCGTACAACTTCTTCCTTTTTATGGTTCTTTATTGTCAGGATGGTAATAATTGTTTGACACCGTATACTTGCACAGCAATTATGGAGACCCTAAACGCTTACTATACATAGTCCAGCTCTCTGTCAAGATCATCCAGCTATCCCAGCGTTGATCTCCCTGAACAATAAAACAAGCAGGGTTTTATACCTGACACTCCTCCCACAGGCCTAGCTTGTTGGACAGGTGGCACACCCAACCACCTTCTCTCTAAAAAGGACACGCCCATCCCTGGCTCTGTTTAGACTTTCAGATATACCCTGTCTGTTTGCTGAGAGGAAGCAGCTTTTTAACTCTTGTAAGTAAACCAACTTTTACTACACATATGTTTTTACCTGGTTTAATCTCCACCTAGGTACATAACTGTGGCAATGTTTTACTCTACTTCTCTGCATATCGCCAGCTAAATGCCTCCTTTTGTTACATATCCCTCCCCCCAGCGTCTCCAAGTAGAGGGTTGCGGACTTTGCGAGGAGCGCATATTTCCGTGACAACGCATCAGCATTTTTGTGTAGAATCCCAGGTCTATGTTCTGCTGAGAACTTGAAAGGTTGTAGTGCCAAGAACCAGCGGGTTACCTTGGCATTTACCTCCCGGACCAAATCCGAACCAAAACCTTTCGTCAGGTGTTTTGCGAAACAAATCCGAACCCAAAACCTCAAGCAAATCCGAATCCAAAACACAAAACACGAGAAGTGGCCGGTGCACATCCCTAGTAAAATCCGGTGCTTGTAGAACTGGAGAGGAACAAAGAGCTAACCGAAGATCAGACCAGGCGGTTTCTGCAGAGTCAGACCAGGTTAATCTATCTGGACAACTTTTTTTTAACATGTCCGTAAGTGGAGCAGCTCCAGTGGCGAAGTGGCTTACAAACCGCCTGTAGTAACCTACTAAGCCTAGAAAGGTTCTTAACTGCGACTTTTTTTCTGGTCTTGCCCAATTTTTGACTGCCTCCACTTTGTCTAGCTGGGGTTTTACATGCCCTCGACCAACAACGTACCCCAGATATTTGGCTTCTCTCATGGCTATGGCACATTTCTCTGGGTTAGCTGTTAACCCTGCTGACCTTAATAAAGCTAAGACCGCCTCAACTTTGGCTGAATGTAATCCCCAGTCTGGGGTATAAATCACTATGTCGTCCAAGTAAGCAGCTGCATAAGCTGTGTGAGGTTGTAGCAATTTATTCATGGCTCTTTAGAAGGTGGCAGGTGCCCCAAGCAACCCAAAGGGTAGGACTTTATATTGATAGAGACCATCAGGGGTGGAAAATGCAGTCTTTGGCTTGGCCGTGGAAGTCAGGGGAACTTGCCAATAACCCTTTGTTAGATCAAGGGTTGTCAAATAATTGCTACCAGCAAGATTTTCCACTAGTTCATCCACACGTGACATCGGATAGGCATCAAACTGCGACATACTGTTTAGGCGCCTAAAGTCATTGCAGAACCTAATTGTCCCATTGGGTTTCGGGACAAGCACTATGGGACTATTCCATTCACTCGTGGACACTTCAATTACATCTAACTGGAGCATCTTCTCGACCTCCTTTCTCACGTCCACCCGTCTGGCTTCTGGAATACGATACGGCTTCTGCTTTACAATGACTCCTGGCGCAGTGACAATGTCGTGTTCGATTAAGGTAGTGCGCCCAGGAATGGAAGAGAAGACATCCCTGTTCCGGTGAATCATTTCTTCAGTCTGTTGTCTCTGCTGAACGGACAAGGCTGGCTCTATGGGCACTTCAGACTTTTCAATGGCAGTACTCACTACCTGAGGAGAGGTTTCCTCATCATGCGAGGGTTTAAGGAGGTTCACATGATATATTTGCTCCTCCCTTCTCCTACCTAACTGGCAGACTCTGTAATTGACAGGACCGACAGCCTCTAGAACTTCATATGGACCCTGCCAATGGGCGAAAAGTTTGCTTTCCTGGGTAGGAACCAGGACTAGGACCTTGTCCCCAGGCTTGAAAGATTGAACAACAGCACTTTTGTCATAACTTTTCTTCTGTCGTTCCTGAGCCTCTTTTACATGTTGCTGCACAATGGGCCCTATCTTTCCTAGCCTCTCATACATTTGGGACACAAATTGTACCAGATTTGGCTCCCTGGGACCTTGCTGCTCCCAGCCTTCTTTTAACATATCTAAGATACCCCTGGGCTGTCTCCAAAACAATAACTCAAAGGGACTAAACCCTGTTGAAGCTTGAGGTACCTCATGGATGGCAAACATCAAATAGGGAATAAGAGTGTCCCAATCTTTTTTCTCTTGAGCCACTGCTTTCCTGAGCATGTGCTTTAATGTGCGGTTAAAGCGTTCCACCAAGCCATCTGTTTGTGGATGGTATACAGAGGTGTGAAGCGCCGCCGTAACCCCTAGCAACTGGCGCATGTCCTTTATCAGTTTAGACATGAAAGGAGTACCCTGATCTGTGAGAATTTCTTTGGGTATTCCCAAGCGTGTAAACATCAATACAAGTTCTTTAGCTATTATGCTGGACTTTATGTTTCGCAGGGGAATTTCCTCTGGATACCTGGTTGCATAGTCAAGCACCACTAGTATATATTGGTGCCCACGTGCTGATTTTTCCAGTGGCCCCACAAGGTCCATAGCTATCCGTTCAAAGGGAACTTGTACTATTGGAATTGGAATGAGAGGTGCCCTGTACATGGGTTTGGGACAGGTTCTTTGACAAATGGGACAGGACCGGCAATACTTTTTCACTGCCATGTGTACACCGGGCCAGTAAAACCTAAGCAGAACTCGTTCCCGTGTTTTATCCTCCCCTAGGTGTCCCCCACAGACATGTGTATGTGCTGCTTTTAACACTAGGGTTACATGGACCTGAGGAACCATTAATTGTTCTACTTTTTCCCCCTGTACAGTAGCAACTCTATACAAGAAATTATTTTTAACAATAAAATATGGTATACCTTCTGCAGGCTGGGCGGCTTTCGCTACCCCATTTACCTCAGTCACACTTTTAAAGGCATGTTCCAAAGTGGCATCATTTAATTGGTCCCGAGCAAAGTCCTGCAGAGGAAACAAAATTGGTATTGCGGACCAGTCCGTATCCTCACTGACAGGCGGGGTGGGCTCATCTGCGACATCACTGACTAATGTTAGTTTGGACTGTCCATGTTTCCCCGCAGGTGGATGCTTTTGTGGAACTCCTGCTGTGACTCCCAGGATGGCATTCCGGTTTGGCGGTTCCAAAAGATCGATGTCCAGATGCTGTGGATTCTTAGGCGGTTCCTTTAAAACCGGGCTTCCGACCATTGCATCAGTTGCCGGCATGTCCGGCCGGATCCGCTCACCGAGGACATCATTAAACAGTGGGAAGGCTCGCCCCAAAATGAGTGGATATGGGAGTTTAGGTGCTATGGCAGCTACCACCATAACAGTTTTGTCTTTGAGTGTGACTGGTAGTATTGTTCTTTCATACTCCTCTGTGGTGCCATGTACGCAAAGAACCTTCACTTTGGGCAACCAAGAAGTTATGGTTTCGGATAAGGCAGAGCTGGAAACCAATGAGAGTTCACTCCCTGAGTCAACCAAGGCCAGAACAAGGTTTTGGTTGATTAGCACAGTCACCCGGAACAAACAAGGACTTCCTGATGTGGGACTCATGGTAAAACAGCTTGGAAATGCAGGCCCATTATGTGCCACAGAACAGTCCATGGGTTCCTGTAGTTTAGGATACTCTGCCTTAAAGTGGCCTGGCTCACCACATTCAAAACACTTCAGATTAGACAGCTTTGCACCTGGCCCTCTGTCCGTAGCAGTTTTGCCATTGGGCCCTGTGGCAAGGATTGTCAAACCTGACTTTTGGCGTGGCAGCGGCTTTGGCACAAATGCAGGTTCTTTAGTTATTTGCTGTAGCGCACAAAATCTTTCTACCACGGTGGCAAGCTCTTCAAAAGTTTGTGGGTCTGATTGTAGAACCCACCTTTGCAAATCGCGGTTCAGCCCCCGGATGCAGTGATCTATCGCCAGAACTTCAATAATCCGAGAAGGCGAATTCTCCTCAGGCTGCAGCCATTTCTTTAAAATTTTAGAAAGCTCAGCCACTTGCGCTCTGACCATTTTTTTTTATCATAGTGCCATTGGTGATAGCGCTGGGCTCGGCCTGGCCCGGAAACTCCAATGCGAGCCAATATCTCAGACTTTAGGGAAGAATAATCAGAGGCCCGTTCCTCATCTAGATCCATATAAGCTCGCTGAGCTTCACCAGTCAGATATGGCGCCAGTCTCTCAGCCCAATCTTTAGGAGGCCATTTTGCCTTTTTTGCAAGTCTCTCAAAGGACACCAGATATGCTTCTATGTCATCACCTGGCGACATTTTCAGGAGAACAGGACCAGGTGGTTCATTTCTGTCATGTCTCACCTGGCTTAACTCTTCTCTTAAGAGCCTTGTGTTTTCCACCTGTGCCTCGGCGACTTGTAGCATCTGAGTTTGCTGCTGTTGCTGCGCAGCGGCCACATTCACGAGGGTTCTCAGTACTTCCTTCATGTTGACGTCTGCGCGGGTTGGGTAGCGGAAACTTGCTTCCCGGAGCATCCCACTCCTGACACCACTTGTGGCAAGAGCCCGCTACTGATGAAGCACACGCGTAAAACTTCTTCCTTTTTATGGTTCTTTATTGTCAGAATAGTAATAATTATTTGACACCGTATACTTGCACAGCAATTATGGAGACCCTAAACGCTTACTATACATAGTCCTGCTCTCTGTCAAGATCAGCCAGCTATCCCAACGTTGATCTCCCTGAACAATAAAACAAGCAGGGTTTTATACCTGACACTCCTCCCACAGGCCTAGCTTGATGGACAGGTGACACACCCACCTTCTCTCTAAAAAGGACACGCCCATCCCTGGCTCTGTTTAGACTTTCAGATACACCCTGTCTGTTTGCTGAGAGGAAGCAGCTTTTTTAAATCTTGAAAGTAAACCAACTTTTACTACACATATGTTTTTGCCTGGTTTAATCTCCACCTAGGTACATAACTGTGCCAATGTTTTACTCCACTTCCCTGCTTTCTCTGCATATCGCCAGCTAAATGCCTCCTTTTGTTACAATATATATATATATATATATATATATATATATATATATATATATATATATTCTTCATCCCTCTGAACCCTGCAGTTATTAGAAAAGTAATATTAAAGCGTATATAACAAGACCAATATCTTTCTTGATCAACTTTAAACCTAAGACCATGTCCACGGTTCCTTTTTTTTCCTGTATGTATTATTTAGTGTATTGCTGTTATCTACGGAGACTGGCTATCGGGTTACCAGCCACCAGGAGAGTCTGATATTGCATATACTTACTGCCAGAGTCCTGACTCAAGCTAGATGTGTCACAAGTAGATACACATGTTACAAATGTCTTAAAAGAAGTTAAACGCATATAATAGGGATGATACGGGAACTGCATTCATTTTAAGAGTAAGTGTAAGGCAAAACCTTTCCACCAATTTGTTATCACTAATGAATTTGCAAATGACTGAGTTCCGAATCAGGCTGTCGATTCATGCATACACACTTACACAATTTATCTTCAGATCGATGCTCTACATCTTGTCTTGTAGTCGTTTAGAAAATGACAGCACAATATTCTTTCATTCACACTGATTAACTACCTTGTTATAAAAGCAAAGAGCTGTGGTAAGCAGCTCTGGAGTCCGGTGCTGTGGGTTACCAGCTATCCCCTGACTGAAGACAACTGAGTGAGGGATGCCCACGTTATTACCATACGTTATTTACAATGCATCACTTCCTAATTCAGCAATAATATGGCTTTATGATGTGGATGGAAGGTTGAATGTAAACGTGTTCCATTACTCTCAAGAAACCTATCCCCTTTCTTAGCCTTTCGCTTGCAGAAGAAAGTCTTATCCTAATCTTGTGACATACAGTAAATTAATAGTAAGGATAGAGCAATTCATCCTGCTAGTACATACTATTTCTATAGGAGCTGCTGGTAGGGGGAAATCACCCCAGATTTCCAAATAAATAATGATAAAAGTTAAACCGACAGCGCTCTAAATTATTGGATGTTTGCCATCAGTAGTATGAAAACTGTAATTACTATAATCTGTGTCACTCCTAGGGGGGAATTCAGTTCCCCCTGAATTACCGCTGCACTAAAACTACTACCGTTATTACGGCAATAGTGCGCGTAAATATCGTCATTGCGGTAGTTCTAACGCCGGCTTTTTGCTCGCAGCTCCCAGAAAGTCGAGTTAATATTACTGTAATAACGGTAATATCTATAACGCAGCAGTACTTTGGGGGAATTGAATTCCCCCCCCCTATAATCTACAGTGTAATATAATGTATCAATGAAATAGCAACATGAATTTTAGACTTAATCCATTCATTTCACCATCTGAATTATTAAGAAACCGGGACTATTAGATTGCACAAAGTCTCTCAATCTGTGTCTGAGTAGAGCTCCGTTCTTGATGTATTAAAATCTGCACAGGTGCAATGCAGGAGAGAGGTGATATCCCGGCTTCATCTGTCATTGGTAAGCGGTACACTGGTATCACTGGAATCAGATCATTGATTTAATATGAATAATTTTAAAACCCTTTTAAAATTTTAAAAGCGCAAATATCTTGCCCCATACAACTTTGATGTAAAGCATCAATCCTACGGTCAGGCGCCGTCCCCGCACGTCCATGCCTTCTTCTGCCACGCAGGCGCATCACATTGCCTAGCAGCAGGACACACCTCTTATTCCTGTCCAGGGCGGGTGCATGAGCAGTATGCTCGCGTCTCCGTTGCTAGGCATTGGGACGCTTTCTTTCTCCGTTTGTGTTGGTCAGCTGTTCTGACGCCAATTCAGACTGCCACCAATCAGATTCATCCCTATACTATATTAAGGAGGCTGGTGCCAGAATATCAAGGTCCACTTATGCTCCAGCACTCCTGCTTGCATTATAGCATCCTGACTGACCTTCCGACTCCTGCCCCGTCTATTCCTGACCTTGTTTTTGGATTCTCTTTTTTGGTGTAAAGATCTCCTAGTTTGACCTTTGGCTTTCTGACTTTTGCTATTGCCTATTCCTTTTGTGCCTATTTGCTTGCACGGTCGGACCCCGAATTGCACGACCACGTTTGTTCACACTCTACTTTGCTGATGGCTAACTAGGAGGGCTGCTACCTGCTTGTCTTCTACAGCAAACTCCAAACTCTGATGCGGGGGTCCCTGGTGAAGACAGGACCACATTTAGACTCCACTTCTCTGAGCTTAGCAGTGCAAATATCAGCAAGTAGGCCTCAGTTTCTGCAAGCCTGTGACAGTATATTCTGACAATGTCCACTGAAGGTACAGGTGAACCATTGGCTCGTGATTTATTGCTCCATCTTGCTCACCGTGTTGATCAGCAGGAGTCTGAACAAGCTCAAATACTTCAATATATTCAGGGAGTGCTCTCCTGTCTGTATTCTCTTCTAGCCTCTTTTACTGAAAATTTACCTTCTGGCGCTTGATATGGCCATAGTAATAAGCCACTAATTGCAAACGGGCTACAACCCTGAATGTACAGACTCAAATATTATTTTTCACAAAGTCTGCTGCCTCAGTTTTTCTGATGGCAAATTGAATATAATCCAGAATGTCATGCAATTAATTTCAAAGTCCCTCTCTGCCATGACAATAGACTTTATTCTAAAAACATTTCCACTGCATTTCAGCCCTGCCACAAAAGGACAAGCGGACATCAGGTCAGTGATTCTCTTGTTAATACAGGTAAGAGTGTTGACGAGAACACGGCTGGAGATTACTTTGTCATGCTGATTGACTTAGAATAACAGACTGGAAGCTTTAAAAGGAGGGTGGTGCTTGAAATCATTGTTCTTCCTCTGTTAACCATTCTGTCATCATTGCTTTGCTAATGAATCCCCTTTCAGATTGTTTGGGGCATCTGGAAAACGTTTGTCAGGAGGAAGAAAAATGAACGCTACCATCAATCCTGTGTAATGCCAACAATAAAGCATCCTGAGACCATTCATGTGTGGGATTGCTTCTCAGCTAAGGGAGTGGGCTCACTCGCAGTTTTGCCTAAGAACACAGCCATGAATACAGAATGGTACCAAAACATTCTCCAAAGCAACTTCTCCCAACCATCCAAGAACAGTTTGGTGATAAACAATGCCTTTTCCAGCATGATGGACCACCTTGCCATATGGCAAAATTGATAACTAAGTGGCTTGGGGATCAAAACATTGAAATTTTGGGTCCGTGGCCAGGAAACTTCCCAGACCTTAATCCCATTAAAAACTTGTGGTCAATCCTCGAGAGGCAGGTGGTCAAACAAAAACCCACAAATTCTCACAAACTTCAAGCATTGATTAGACAAGAATGGGTCGCCATCAGTCAGTATTAAGCCCAGAAGCTGATTGACAGCATGCTAAGGCGAATTGCAAAGGTCTTCAAAAAGAAGGGTCAACACTGCAAATATTGACTCTTTGTATAAACCTACTGTAATTGTTAATAAAAAAAGTCTTTGACACATATGAAATGCTTGTAATTTTATTTCATTATAAAAATAAAATAACAATTTGTCAGTTACATCTGACAAAAAGGTCTAAAAACACTGAAGCAGCAAACTTTGTGAAAAACAATACTTGTGTCACTTTCAAAACTTTTGGCCATGACTGTACTACATAAAGCCCATTCCTTTATGCCAGTGTACAAAACAGAGCTCATATTCTGGTGGCCAGTGTACAATATACATCTATGTATGCAATAGTGTGTTTAGAACTACGAACAGATATGCACTGCAGATATTTCAAGCTTATTTATTAAATATTAAAACACAACTAAAATATATTGCAAAATTCCATGCAAATTACATATAATTCATCAGAAAAACATCAGAAAATTCCTTATAAAATGCAAAGAATATACAGCATTTAATTCTCAATATAAATTGGTTGTGATATAGTGTAATTTACTGCAATCCTCTGCTTCAAATTCCTATCATTCTCTAAAAAAAGCTGTATCTCAATATCAAATTGACCACAAAAAATCTGCTTATATCCAAGGTTGTTGTAAGTATTATATAAAAAAACAATACCACTGTGGATAATCTTAGTTTGATTTGGCTACTTAGCGCTGATCTACTCAGTTGGTACTTACAGTCCATTTCAGTTACTTATGGGGAGTTTCTGGTATGACCACCTATAATATTGAGGAGGTAATGCGTGTCATACCAGCTTACTGGAATGATTAAGTTCATCGCTGTCTCTTTTAGGAGACAGAGGAACAACTATATGCAAGAAGCGTTTGAGGAGGGAGCAATTTTTCTGTTGTACAAAATCAAACTGGCCGCGCACGGTCAGTGCGGCTTCAATACTCTGGGGACGATGATGACGAACTTACTGCTGGAAGGGAGGAGCTTCAAGGATGAGACAAGAAAAGCAGCATATCATTAGCATATAGGGTGACTGTGTCTGCCCTAGTACCTACCGTCAGTCCACAGATATCTGGATGCGCTCTAATGATACACGCTAATGGCTCAATGACCAGAACTAAGAGGGTGGGAGATAAGGGACAACCATGTCTTATGCCTCTGCCCAAAACAAACTTTCGGGACACAAAGCCATTAACACACACTATAGCACTGGGACAGGAATAGAGTACTTTCACCCATTAAATGCAGACAGGCCCGAAGCCGAATTTCAATATTACCGCCCATGAGTAACTCCACTCAGAGGCCCTGGCAGCATCTAATGATACCATCACTGCCTCTACATCCGCCTAATGGGATAGCTGTAAGTGACAAGAGTCTATGTCGATTCATGGCTGTTGATTTACCTGGTATAAACTCAGTCTGATCAGCGTGCACAATCTCACCTATTACCTAATACAACCAATTTATATTGAGAATTATACGCAGTATATTCTTTGCACTATTTAAAGAATTTTATGGTGTTTTTTTGATGAATTATATGTAATTTATGTGGAATTTTTGAATATATTTGAGATTTGTTTTAATTTTTGAAATATTTTTGAAATATCCGCAGTGCATATATTTGTTTATGGTTCTAAACACACTATTGCATACCTTTTTTTTTAAGCCTCTTTAGCTGCCTCCCAGACGGTGACCGTTAACACCTCACCCTGCTTGCCTCACCTTCTTCCATGGGTACCATTACGAGTCTACGGATCCCTCCACCCGAAAAATTTGATGGCGGCCCTAAGAGGTACCTTGGTTTTCTGAATCAAACAATCAGTTTGATTGTAACCCGGCGTCATTGCCTTCTGAGCCAACCAGGTTTGCATTTATCATTTCCTTGATCTCGGGGCAGGCCCTGTCCTGGGCAGGATGACCCCCTGTTACAGAAGGTTTCAATAAAGGATGAAGAGTTCTGTAAGGTATTCAGTAAGCTTGGGCAGTCTCTTCAGCAGCCTCCTGAACCTGTGACAGGGTTCGCAGACCACGGGACAGTATGCGGTCCACTTTCGCACTTTAGCGTCAGAGCTGAAGTGGAAAAACGAGGCACTCATGGCAAACTTCTAGCAGGGTTTGGTAGACCGGATTAAGGATGAGACGGTCTCTCGTGAACTCCCTGCCGAGCTTGATGCTCTCATCTCTCTATGTAATCGGATTGACTTGCGCTTGCAGGATCTCTCACAGGAGAGATCTTTCGCTAAGCGTTTTACTCCTCGTTTGGCACCCTGTTTTCAGAGCCCGGTTCCACCAATGCAGATTGGGCGATCTCGTCTGTCACCTGAAGAACGTGAGAGATGCATTGAGCAAAATCTTTGCTTGTATTGCGGGAAAATAGCCATCTGATATCTACATGCCCAGGAGGCCAGGAAACGCCTCCCCCTAGTCAGTAACAGGGAGGACGATCTAGGGGTTAGATTTATCACTTCCTACACTTTTTCCAAACCAGATTTTTCTTTGACTATTTCTTTGGAGTTTACTATCTGCCCCTTTGAGACCTCTGCCTTTGTGGATTCTGGTTCCACCATTGTTCACTCCGCAATGGATGGGAATCGTATCAAAAATGGTTCCATCTCCCGGTTCTCTGTTCTCATTCGGTTGACAGTAGGAGTATTGCATATTAAAAGTGGATCGAACTTTTGATTCTCCCAAAATCCATACATTCTGTCATCTTGGGACTCCCGTGGCTCAGAATCAATGCACCACAATTAGATTGGGAGACTGCCCAAGTCACTTCCTGGGGTACACAATGTCACAAAAAATGTCTTTCTTCTGTAAAACCTGTTCCGGTTGCCATTCCTTGTCATGCTCTCTCTTCCCAGCCGCCTCTTCTTCTGTTCTCAGCTGGCTCTTCCTTATACCTCCTTTCAGGATGTTTTCTGTAAAGCTGCTTCCGAGGTCCTCCCTCCTCACTGGCCATTGGGCTGTCTCATCGGTTTAATCCCGGGCAAAATAATATCAAAGAGAAGAATCTATCCCCACTCGCTTCCAGAAAGCCTTGCCATGTCCCAGTACATAGTAAAAACCTGCAATGAGGGTTCATCAGGAGGTCCTCTACCCGGTCCTTGAAGAGATCTTCTTCTGGTAGAGAGGGAAGAGGGGTACTGTCAGGTGTCGTCCCCGCACGTCCATTCAGTGCTAGGGATGGATGCCTTCTTCTGCTGCGTAGCCACATCCCGTTGCAACAAGAAGCACCTCATCTTTCTTTCTCCGTTTGTGGTGGTCAGCTGTTCTGCCGCCAATTTACACTACCGCCAATCAGATTCATCCCTACAAAATATTGAGGAGGCTTTGGCACAGCACTTCTGTTTGCTTCGTTGCATCCTGCCTGACCTTCTGACTCCTGATCTGGCTATACCTGACCTTGTTCTCAGATTCTCCTTTGGCTTGACCTTCGGCATTCTGACTTTGCTATTGCGTATTTCTTTGGTACCTTTTTGCTCACTGAGACTGTGCCCCGGATTGTACCACCACGTTTGTTCACTCTCTACTTCACTGGTGGCTAACTAGGAGGGCCACGACCTGCGCATCTTCTGCAGCAAACTCCAAACTCTCTTGCAGGGGTCCCTAATGAAGAACAGAGGCGCATTTACAGTTTGGGTCTCCTAGCTTAGCAGCTCAAATATCAACAAGTAGACCTCAGTTTCTGCAAACCCGTGACACCTGCAACATGTTACCTCTTTGGAGTGTCTTCCCTGTTTCTATAAGATGTTAAATACTTTCGTGTCAAAAAAGACAAAACTAATATAGGAGTAATACCTATATTGGATAACCAAAAAAAAAAGTTTATATTTGCTAGCTTTCAGAGCAAAAAGGCCCCTTCATCAGGCAAGTTTACAAATGAATGAGGAAAAGGCACAACATTTAAGAGCTGTTACATTAAGAAATTTGTACAGGGGGGGAATACATCATTGAGATAAGTTTAAGTAATAAAACGAAGGTTTTAATTACGGATGGAAGACTAAGAGTCCTAGGAGTTCCCAGCCATAATGGTAAATGAATAATGCAACACACATTTCTCTATATCTGTTTACAGTTAATATCCAATAATATGGACAAAGTGGAAATTCATACTGTACACCTTATATTTATTTTGTCCTCTAATTAAGTACAATGTACTGATAACAATTTAAAATGACATACAAAAATGTAACATGGAGCCGTACGGAGAAAGTGGCTCTATGTTTTAATGCCCCGTTTACAGCCATGGTGCAATAAATGTTGCTGGCCATAAATGATAAAAACCATTGGTATTCAGAAGAGGCTACTCGGTCTTAAAGCCCATTATATTTCAAATGTCAAATAAATCTTGATGACTACCAGTGAAACACATGCATCCGTGATCAAGCACCACGATCCAGCTCTGGACATAAAGTGCAGAAAATTTATAGAGTTTATAATGAATGGGTTAAGATATATAGCTCTCTACCAGCAAACTTAAATGAGGCAAACAGAAGGCAATATAAGAATCTACTTTATATAAATGAATGAATATGAATATACAGCCTTCTGCTTGCCAGAATAAAATAGTGAGTTACAAATGTATCCATAGCAAACCAAACAAGCAGAAGCTATGACTCAGGACCCCCTAGCAGTACATGTTTTCCATATCTCCTTGCTGGAGCACAGATTTATTCATTACTGACTGACACAGTTTAGCAGGTGGTATAAGAATTTCACTGGTCACCTGGTAATCTTGTACTGTTAGTGGGTCCTGAGGACTGGATTTGAGAAACACTGCTTTAGGCTAAAGGGAGATATCTCCCACTTAAAGTCACATAGAAATCTCCAATGAAAACTGGTGGAATTAAATCCTAATAAAAGAAACATTTGGCAGAGATACAAAAGTAGCATGGTGGCATACAGCACTGGTGTCATGAGTTCGATCCCTGGACATAGCCTTATCTGTGTGGAGTTTGTATGCTCTCCCCGTGTTTGCGTGGGTTTCCTCTAGAGATGGACGGGCTCGGTTCCCCGAGAACCGAACCCACCCGAACTTCGGGGATCTGCCTGTTCGGATTCCAAAACGAGGCAAAACGTCATTGTGACGTCGTCGGATCTCGGATCTTGGTTCTTGCGATTTTTAGAATGAATAAATAGTGGCCTCCACAGCGATCCAGTGCTATTTGAGAGAGGGAGAGAGAAGGGTTATGTCGCAGGAATAGAGCAGGAAGAGAGCAGTAATAGAGCAGGAAGAGAGCAGTAATAGAGCAGGAAGAGAGGATTATAGAGGAGGCATTTTTCCTAATTTATACTACAAAGTGTTTGGGGTGTCATATATTCCCATGTTCTAAAAAAGCTATTTTTTTGGTGCTGAAATTGTAATATACCAGCATTATATCTTTCTGAATTTGCACTACAAGTGTTTGGGGTCTCAATAAAATGGATTCACAGCAGTCCACATGTGAGCAGGAGCAACAAGCAGCTGCTGCCACCAGTCCTGATGGTAGTCTTCCCTGTACGTCATCCGGTAAAGCCTATGTAAAAGTACATAGTCTTTTGAAGTCAGGGAAAAAATCACACAAAAAAATACATTTTACCCTGTTGAAGAGAGAAAAAGCTGTAAAAGAGGAAAAGTTAACTGCCAATAAAAAAAAAATGCCCACATGCCATTCTACACACGCAGTGGCAAAGAAAGAATGAGGCCTTCGCCTTTCTCTATTAGTGCGAGATCTAAAAATGTTACTGAGGCTTCTTGTAAGGTCACTCGTTACCAAGCAAGACCAAGTAATTTGGAGTCCAAAAGTGGTGCACAACTACTGTTACGTGTGAAAGCCGAGCTGCAAGAAAACAGTAAGGCATTAAAGGGAAATATATGTTCAGAATCAGAAATGACAACAATCCCTGTGGAGAGTCCATGCACCAGTGGTATGTGTAATCGTGACCATTCTGATAGTGTACCCATAAAGAAGGGTCCTTTCAGCATTTCTGCTGATGTGTGCCTGAACAGCCCGAGTGTAGCCGGTGAAACACTATTTGAGGATGCCACTTTGGAATTGGAAGAGGATGAGGGGGATATTTGTGTAGCCGACGAGGGCGCTAATGAGGATGTGGATGAGGTTGTTTGTGTAAGTCCTGCACCAGTGGAAGCAGTTCTGGCACGTGACAAAAAGAAGGCCATTGTCATGCTTGGGCATAAGACCAAAAAACCCACTTCTTATGTGTGGAATTATTTCTACCCAAATCCTGACAACAGTTGTATAGCCATTTGTAGTGTAAAGCCACAGTCAGTCGAGTGAGGAACATTAAGCATCTTGGCACCTCATCCATGTTACGCCATTTGACGAGAGTTTATGGCAAGGTGTTGGGAAAAGCTGAAGGTTATGGCAAAAAAATAACAACAAGCACTCCATCATCAGCTAGGTCCCTTCTCTCACCTACATCCCGGCGGCTGCAATCTACATTCACAACACCGTCCTCATCAATATCCTCAGTAGCGATCGGAGTTAGCCCTGCATCCCACTTGGTAAGGCTCGAAGACTCCTGCACTATAATTGATTTCTCTGAAGAATGTTTGAGCGTTAGTCCCACTGCTGCTGCTTGTCACACGCCGGTCCCATAGCTAGGTGCTGGCGTTGTGACTTGCCCTTTAAGAACTATGTTGGTGCTTGCTTTTTGCTTCAGAGTCACTACCTTTCCAAAGGTGTTCCTTGTTATGTTGATTGGGACCTCCTTCCGAAGCCTATTGGTCCCAGAGGACTATTTCAATCTCCCGTGATCATGGACTCATTGCCTGATCTTTGTGTTACTCACACTGCTGTGGGTTCTAGCTGCATATCTGACTTTCTGTTTATCTCCTGGATACTATCGGTTGCCGAAGTTACCTGTCATCATTGCTCTCCATCGGCTCCGCTGTATGCCAGTTCGTGGTTCATCTACAAGCAGAAGTTACTTGCCGTTGTGCATCTGCACACAGAACTATTCGTGAGTTGTCTGCTACACCTGCACTCATATTGATTGGCTCAAGTACTACTCTACTCGGCTGTCTATGTTTTGCTATATTCTATATTGAACTACAATCAAGTTTTCTTGTCATCTGTGGTTCTATGTCTGGCACGGCTATTATTACTCTGCTGATTATTATTGCTGGACTGTTAATATGAATATATTGCCAAGCCGGGAGCCATTTCCTCAACTCAAGTTGTGTGCATTATCAGCTGTTGTCTATTGGTGATGAACTCACGCTTACCTGTTAACCGGATCATCTGTGACCTGTAGTTCCACGCTCAGTTTGGATTTCGTTTATCACACTGTTACTTCTAGGCAACACCTTATTGCATGTTACCAGTTATATCCAAGTTCTTGGACAACACATAACGTTTTCTGTTCCGCTAATATGAACTATTGTGATACCTATAACCACCTGCTAAAGTGAGTCATATTATCTGTTTGGATCAGCCAAGTCTGAATACTACTCTCATCGGACTTTCAGCTGTATCAGTGGTTCACCTTCATCTGCTGTGTGTTTCGTGTAGAATCCTAGTGTTCTAATTACCATCTCAGCGTTGAACTGTTATATTGCCTATTTCTCATGCTGTTGCCATTGGTTACCAACTGAAGTAATTTCTGTGATTATTACTGTATTTTATGAACTGCTGTGTGCTCAGCTCTGCTGAGTTGTACATACCTTTGATTACTACTGCTGTTGTACCATCTATTAATATACCAAGTTACAACACTACCATCATCGTTTGTGTTATTGTTCTCTGTGATGCTCTCAAGTTAAGAACTTCAATTCCATCGTGTTCTGTCTCCACCACCCTCTACTATCACCACCTAAGTAGAGGCTGGGGATCCATAATTATTCATAGCCGTGACACTGCTGTTGCTGCTGCTGGTGGTGAATCTTCCTCCCATAAGAAGCCCAAGAAGAAAAGCACTACTACTTTACAACAATTAACTGTGAAACAATCTTTTGCTAGAGGAAGCAAATATGACAGCAGTCGCCCAGTTGCAAAGCGGATCACAGACGCCATGGCGACTATGCTAGTGTTAGATCTGCGTTCAATATCCACTTAAAACGCAGCTGGTCTTTCACAATTAATTGATGTTTTGTGTCCCCGTTACAAAATACCATCGCAACACTATTTTTCACGACAAGCCATTCCGCAACTGTATCAAAACATTCGTAAAATGTACTAATTGGGCTCAAAAATGCCATTCTTACAACTGTACACTTAACCACAGAATTAAGGAGGGCCTAGCAGGGATTAAACTGTATTTTTCATAATTTGCACTAATAAGGTTTGGGTGTAATATACACCCAAACAGAAAAGCTGCTTTGGGCATTTCTGTTTATCGTGCAGTCTTTGCAGGCTGATTTTTTTTTCTATTTCACTATAAGTGAAGGGTGTAATATACAGACACACAACTGCCTTTTTGCTATGGATTTCAATTGCTCTTTTTAGTGTGTTGTCTGGCACCCTGGATTGGTGTGTGTCTGATAAAAGCACACATCCCAGGGGGGTCAGCGCTCATTGACATTTATTAGCTGTAGAATTACCTCACTTATCCAAGAAACAGGAGGAGCACTCGTTGCCATATATTAGCTGTAGAATTACCTCACTTATCCAAAAAACAGGTGGAGCGATCGATCGATTCCATGTATCACCTGTAGAATTACCTCACTTAGCCAAGAAACACGTGAAGCGCCCATTGCAATGTTTCCTAGATGTGGTAGGAACTGCCATGTTGTTTGAGTAATTGCTCTGTCGCTTACCATCCAGACAGATCACTGCACTATTTGGCTGAAAGTGTATGAAAAGCATATTGTGACTTGTGAGATGGTCAAAATTGAATGGAAATTACTGCAAATTAGTGTTAGTGAGGTTAACAATAATGTAGGTATAAAATAATACCTAAATTATGTTATTTTAGGCCAAAAAATTATTTTTTAAAAAAAAAATTGCTAACCAAAACATGCAAGGGCGGTTTTGGCAAAACCAAAACCAAAACCAAAACACGGTGGTAATCCAGATCCAAAACCAAAACACAGGGGTCAGTGAGCATCTCTAGTTTCCTCCCACACTCCATAAACATACTAGTAGGTTAATTGGCTGCTATCAAATTGACCCTAGTCTATCTCTCTCTCACTCTCTGTATATGTTAGGGAATTTAGACTGTAAGTTCCAATGGTGCAGAGACTGATGGGGGTGAGTTCTCTGTACAGGGCTGCAAAATAAGTGGTGCTATATGAATAGCTGCTGATGATAAGTATTCAAACTCTAATTAACAAGGTTTGGATAATTTGCCTACTCTTCAAGGGACATTTGTTGGTGTAATTATTATATAATAGGCAGTAGTGAGACTAAGATGCATCTGTCTCGGTGTGTAGGATGGACATTGTACCTGTCAGAATGCCGTACCGCGCTATCTCTGTGCTAGCAATGAGCTGTAGAGAAGGAGAAGGATGCAGAGGGAGATGCTGTCAGAAGTTAAACTGCAGGTCATATCGTCTTTGCTTTGTACACTTCATCATTACATATTGTAATGAGACCTGTCACACTGAGATTCATTATTGGTCGACAGTTATGTGAGTGCATGCACATTGCAGGATCAGAAGGTGATTGGAATGATAATATCAAACAGTATGACCAACCAAATGAAACGATGATTGGCAATTTGGGATGACTTTCGATCATCATGTAAGTATACACACTGACACAATATCTGACCAAACGGTCTTATGTAGGCTGATTAGAGGTTTTTCATGCAATGATCGGCCCAGTGTATACTTAGCCTAAGGCTAGGTACACACTGGAGGTTTTTAAGCCAATCATTGGGCCAATCAGCCAATATATGACCTTTTGGTTAGATATCATGTTAGTGTGTATACTTACATGACGAATGACAGTCATCCCAAAGTACCGATTATCATTTCAGTTGGTTGGTCTGCAGGTTTGATAATCTCATTCCAATTACCTTCCGATACTACAGTGTGTATATACTCATGTTTACGATTTCCATAGACTTTAGAGTCATGTTCTGTTCAGCCGATGCCAGCAATAAATATGTCCTGGTGACTAAATGTAGAGAGTTCTATAGATGGAAATATTTGTTGGGCAGCATGGTGGCTTAGTGGTTAGCACTTCTGCCTCGCAGCACTGGGGTCATGAGTTTGATTCCTGACCATGGCCTTATCTGTGTGGAATTTGTATGTTCTCTCTGTGTTTGCGTGGGTTTCCTCCAGGGTGCTCCGGTTTCCTCCCACACTCCAAAAACATACTGGTAGGTTAATTGGCTAATATCAAATTGACCTTAATGTCTGTGTGGGTATGTTAGGGAATTCAGACTGTAAGCTCCAATGGGGCTGGGACTGATGTGAATGAGTTCTCTGTAGGGCGCTGCGGAATTAGTGGCGCTATATAAATAGCTGCTGATGATGATGATTTGTTCGTTCTGAGACTGAATATATTGTTTGAGTGACAGAAGATAACAAAATTAATTGTGGATAGCTATAGCAAAGCGGTTGATCAGTGTGACATGAGTGAATGAATGCATATTTTGCTGTCATTCTCTAAACGACTATAGGACCAGATGAAGAACACAAATGTGAAGCTAAATCGTGTGTAGTATGTATTTATGAATCGCCCGACCGATCTGACCTTTAGTCGGAAATACAATCGTAGATAACAGATTGGTCGGAAAATTCTCCAGTGTGTACCTAGCCTAAGATGTGTCTTGTTCTCGAAGTGCATTCTTTTTCCTGAATCCAGTTAGGAGCCACTTGAATAATACGATTTGACTTGTAAATGTGCAGTGTGTATGATGCCTAATAGTCTGTTTAATTGGCGACTACAGACTGATGACATAAAGTGTTTTGTGCATTTGTTAACATAAAGAATCTTACACTTTTTACAATTTTACAACTTTTTTTTACAGTTCATATGATTGCCTGCGTGATGATCCATTTGCACATGACTGGCCTTCTCTTCCTCAGCTGCCAGGGATTCATTATTCTATGAATGAGCAATGCCGTTTTGATTTTGGTGTCGGGTACATGATGTGTACAGCTGTAAGTGTTGAGTCTTATTTTTTAGATCCTCTTCTTCACTTTATCAGCCACTGAAAATATCATAAATATATAATGTACTTAAAGACTTGAATAGAGATTAGTGGAATTGTGATGAAATTTTATGTGTAGATTTTTCGGGGCATACTTAGCATCTTCCAGTTCCACTTTTGCTACCCAATTGCCATCCTGCAGCTTATTTGTAATTTGCATTTTGCTGGATTTATATTCTCCACAGAGCTAGAATGATGCCTGTCAATTCATTCTAAATTTTCATTATAATGCACATAAAACCAAAACCCCTCAGTCTTTTAATTTATTCAGCAAGTTGAATGCTCCAAATATTTAAAATACAATGCAAAAACATCTTTTTAAGTTAATTCTTCAGTTAATTGTAATATATATTTGAATATATTCATAGTTTCGAACTTTTGACCCCTGCAAGCAACTTTGGTGCAGCCATCCTGACAATCCGTACTTCTGCAAAACAAAAAAAGGTCCTCCTTTGGATGGAACAATGTGTTCACAAGGAAAGGTAAATGATAATGATTATTTCTATAGTTGTATAATACAAACATGCATGGTCAAATTTTTGTCTCGCACCTTGAAATTCCCAATCCATTTTGCCTATATCCTATGTGAAAATATTGAGCTGATCTTTTCTGGCAGGCACAGACACACCTACCTAAGAATTGGGATTGCATTCCTGACGCTGTCCCCCCTTTCCATAGGTGTCCTACTCAACTTTTTCCTGTCTCTAGTATCAGACCCGTTTAATAGCATTTTATATTACTTTTTAATGTAAGGTGTTTTTAAAATACTTTTAAAAACACCAGTGTATTTGGGATCCCATGGAACATCTGCTCTGCAATTTAAATTACTTGAAAAAGTAAAGATTGTTACAAAATTTACAGCCATCGATTAGTACCTTAGGCATGGAAAACTTAACCACATAACGTAATGAGCCCACAGGTTTTAAGCTTTTGTTTCAATTGTGCCATCATCACTTTTTGAAGTTATTTGATTGTTTTGTAACTGTGATGATTTAAATGTATTTTTATTAAATCCTTATCAGTAGTGTGATATAAATTAATTTCTTTTCATTTACATTTTATTCTATTTGTGTATTCCAGTATGGCACTAAATTTATTTTATTTATTTCACCCTATTACAAACGTTTTCAGTGTTGGCCTGACATTTAATAGCTTCCACTCTTAAAATTGGTTTGTAGTCATATAGACAGTTGCAGAGTAATTTACCTTTTGTAAGGCTGGGTACACACTACAGTATTTTAAGCAGATTATTGGGCCAATAAGACAATAAATGACTGGCCTGATATCACAGTAGTGTGTACCGTGCAACGAGGAACGATTATCGTTTCAAAGCACATCATATTGTTGAACGAGATTTGTAAACTGAAGCAAAATCTCGTTCAACAATGGAACAATGTCGTTCCAATTCTGCAGTGTGTATGCACTCTGCAGAATTGGAACCACAATTTAGCTATCAGTGAGAGGACAGGCAGAGAGGAGACCATAAGTTGCAGCCAATGGTTATGACAGATGAAGAGCACAGATCTGAAGGTAATCATATATAGTGTAGACAAATGCATGCTGTATTGGGACTTTTTTTCTGTACTTGGTAAAATCACTTAGCTATCACATTGTTAGAATTTCCTTGTAGTGTGTACCCAACCTAACGTTGGCAGCCAATAAAAAAAATCTGTGCATATATCTTTAATATACTTGGTAGAGTATTCTGATTTTACCATTATCATAATAATTTCAATACAAAATAATGAATATAGAGCTTTTTTACAGTATGCATGCAATTTATTTACTTTGTGTTTTTTGTTTGCAAGCATTGCTTTAAAGGTCACTGTATTTGGTTAACCGCTGATATTCTCCGGCAAGATGGAAATTGGGGTCAATGGAGTAAATTTGGTTCATGCTCTCGGACATGTGGTACAGGTGTGAGATATAAAACAAGGAGCTGTGACAACCCTCAGTAAGTCTATTTTTATCATTTTCTTTTTGATATAGAGCCAGCAGGATTTGTATGGTCACTCAGGCAAATGCAGTTAGAAAGGTAAAACAGTACATTTATTGTAACAAAAACAATCACTAGATTATTATATACACACAGTAAATTGATGACAGGCAGGTTTATTTCCAATGTATTTCACTGATAGATAATGGAAACTCTAAAAACCAGCTACCCTGCAGCCTCCAGTCAAAGAATGAATATCCCCTCCCCCCTGGAGTGGCTCCTTATATTTAGAGTTTAATTTCCACAGTGTTTTCCCCTCCCTGAGCAAACCCCTGAGTCTATCCTCCTTAACCATTGATGGGTGCTGTATCAGGGGGTTGGAGGAGGAGTAGATATGAGCTGTACTTTCACAGAAGATTCCCTGCTGGGCTCTAGACAAAATGTTTGAACTAGTCATGTTGAGGACAATGGATACTAATTGGCCTTCCCCCTCACCTGTATCCTGCAACCTGAGCCCTACCCATAACCCCCCTGGCTTCACTTTAAGGACAGTGAATAACAACATCACTGCCACATCATCAATATACAATACACAATATGCATATTTACAATGCGCTACAATGTCCCCTTATCCACATGTAATTAGACACTGTAGTGGTATTCTGTTGAGCTGGGAACAAAAGCAAGGGCTATAAAAAGTACATGCTATAATCCACATTTTGGGACAGACTGGTTATGGTGTTATCAAACTCGAATCATCACATCTGGGTTTTGAAATTGTTACTAAACACACACCAACAATTACCCCTATTTTATTCCTATTTGTCTGCTATTCAGTTTAAAGTATAATATTTATAGGCAGTTAATTATGCACTGCATGTGTATACATGACCATAATCTTTTTTTAGTTTATTAATATAGGGAGATGGGGTTTATTTTTCATTGCTGCTGAGGTCATGTAAATAAGCAATAAAATTGTGCAGAGGTAACAGAGTCATAGTTAGCTGCCTTGTTGATACTGGCCTAGAGCGGTAAGAATTAACTTACAACCTCACTGGGCCAGTTACAAGGAATATGCACATGTGTGACCCGGCTAGCCACTTTGTGAATAAAACATAAATATTTAAAAATATTAGTGTGACAGGATGGACCGCCTATGCCATCTTGTCTGTTGTTGCTGGGAACCAGCTGGGCTTACTTTGCCACCGTCCCCTTTCGTTATTCCGAATACGCCCATCCTGCCGCAGAGGGAGGGGCCTGCTGCCACAACTGAGCTCCTTCTATGGCACTCAGAACCACGTTCCTTCTGGGTAACTGATGCTGCTAGCGTACCTCGTTGCTGGTGTACCTGGGCTGGTACTCCTGACCTCTTACTATGGAGCAAGGTAGCTGCGGATGGATTTCCCTCTGACCTATCACACTGACCAGGATTGCATGGGTAGCAGGCAGAGCGGTGGTATTTGAAAGCTTGGGTCCAAACCTCAGAACAGCCGGAGAACGGATTAGTTTTAGGGTCTAGTCTGCAGGTCACAGGAATACAGCAATATTGAAGATGTTTCCAAGCAGGTCTTTAAAGCAAGATGTTTATTTTCTCACACTGGTTAGAGGTAGCAGTGATCAGGTCAGATGTTAAAATCAGAAGAATACATTTCAGTGTACAAGACAGGGTTTTATACAGATTTGGACACAGGCTATTTTTAGAATCTGGATGTACCCTGCTTACCAAAATATAGATTTACATGAATTGCAAAACTAACAATATTTACACATATCTGTGAAATTCTAGAAACGCTGTGATGTGCTGCATCATTGTTTTAGACGCAGGAATTTTAGCAGCACGTTTTAAATTAAACCTTCCTGTCTCCTAGTGAAACCTCACACATCAAAAGACCCAATTAACATATGGGCCTTTCTTCAGACAGTTCGGAATACACATTCCCAAAGACAGCAACAACAAAGCATTTCCTTGCGTAAGATATGCAAAAAGGCTTTCAAAACAAAGACTTATTGTATTAGATATACATCAGAGATAAGGTATGTGCTTTTGAAAGGTTAGAACAGAAAAGCCAAATTTTCTCAGAGATAACGATTTCCTATCTCACCATATACACAATATCAAAAATAAGTGCACATGGAATTATATAAATAAGTGCCCTACGCTATTTCCTTTGATTATGACTGGCTTACTGATAAATAATTTTAGGTATAAATTTATTTAGTCATTGAAAAAACATTTTGCATGGGTACATTTTCACTGGCAATTGCTTTCGCCATCACGGACTATCTCTTGTGACAAAACCTTTTTTTTTCAGAGATGAGGCTATAATAAATACACGTGTACGGGGGCTGGTTTCTTCCGTTATCTTTCACGGATCATAATGCTGGAAATATTTCCCACTACCTTGAATATCCTACCTAAGTAACTCATCATCAGGCCTTTTTGTTTTCAAAATATCCCCCCATCCACATTTGCAATGTAAGTTCTCTTTCAGCGCTGTGATTTCAAGATTGCTGAGCTGAATAGGAGTTTCAAGATGCAGCACCTCTAAACCAACTCTTCACCTTTGAGAGCAGGACATTTTGCCTCATTTAAATATGGTGTGTACTGATTTCTATCTAAAGCAGCTCTTGACATGAGCTGCAATTGAAAACAATATTCATATACTAATAAAGCTATAAAGCATTATCTTAAAAACCCAATAATAACTGTTCCTTTCAAACTTGAGAAGCTAATTTTACTGTAATTAATACTCATGATGAAAGTATAGCAAAGTGGGTGGGCATGTTTTATGAAATTTTCCACCCAAAGGAAGTATGCTGTTACCCATCGTATTGTGTATGTTTATTACTATTTTCTTAAAAAAATGGAGCAATATGAATGAACCACTTCCATATGAAAAGAGTATATCTATTTTCTTCTTGCCCACTGCCTGTATATTATTATTAGACTGGTACCTTTATTCCACCATGTTGTTTATTATTAGTACATGCGACAGGATCACTACATGCAAGTACAATAGTGAATATATATTTTTGCAATATTGTGACTGTTTTTGAATATATACAACACACCTATAGAAATGTAGACCTATCCTTTACGGTCAATCTGAATGGGCTTTGTTGGGCCTTCAAGCCCTAGATTTATGCATGGCCAGTGGAAACTTATGTGCTAGATGCATAGTTAGTGTAAGCATTGCAATATGTGTTCTCTTTGGCTCACCCCCTCATTAAACCAGCTTCCACAAAGTACTGCTGCATTATCACTTATTTAGTTATCTGAAGAAACTTGGGTACATAGAAACAGGACAAAGAGGATGTGTTTCATCCATCTGTCAGGTATTTCACTTTTTTATTCTAAATACATGGGAATATAATGTACACAAATGGAAGCAAGATGTTTTGAGTGTCATCCTCCTGTACAACTTCATATTTGTGGGTAAAGGCAGATACAAGATACCTGAATGGACACAAATGACACCAGTTGTTTTTTTCATTACTCATAGAAAATATTGTTAGGAACTCTGATAAAATATGCAATGGTCTTTTGAAAATCAAAATACTCCAGCTAATACTTTTTTCTGTTTTCTATTTAGCCCCGCTAATGGAGGTCGTTCATGTGTAGGGCCAAGCTATGAACTGCAGCTTTGTAATACTGAAGATTGTGACAAAGATTTTGAGGATTTCAGAGAGGACCAGTGTCGACAATGGGATCCATTCTTTGAATATCAGAATGCTAAGCATCACTGGATTCCATATGAGCATCCTGATGGTAAGTTTGTATGTTTTTACTAATGGATAGTTTTGTTGCAATTTCTGAATATAGTGTATTGCACAACTGTTATGTCAGTACAATTTCCACATATCCTGGATTACTGGAGGGCATTTTCCCTTCAAAGGTGGAGGGTAAGTCCCTTACTTTTTTTTTTTGCGATGACCACACCTTCAATCTACTCTAGGCTTTTTGGCTTTTCACTTAATTTGGTGTTTGCAAGTTACTCACACTTCATATATTGTTTTGCTTGTTCTCTTTACTGTTTGATGCCACATAATGCTGTGTCATGTTTTTTTGTTTTAGTTTTTTATGATGCCACCTTTGCTTAGCAACAGCTATATTCCTTAACCAAAGACACACAAAACAAAACTGTCAAGGCAGTAAAATTGTTTTCGTGTAATTAAAGCTGCTGATTGGGGATTACTGCACTTATCCTATTACCACTAAAAGAAAAAGATATAAACAGTGCTAGTAATGAAATAAATATATATATATATATATATATATATATATATATATATATATATATATATATATATATATATATATATATATATAGTCAGTTATTCATTAAGATAATATATGCACTAATTTATTCTTCGTTCACCATATAATGCATATAACAATAATAAAAAACATACATATAAACATAGATAAACAAATGATGTATAATAATTGTACATAAGATGTGTAGTTTTTAGTTGGTCAGAATAGTAGTCCCAGGGAATAGAAGTGTATGTTGGTCATATGCACACCTCATACAAATCTATATGATGTTGTATAATATTAATATTTGTAATGCTATGTGCATTGGTTGAGCTGGGTGGAGGGCCAGGATTAAAAAAAGCTGTGTATTTTGTAGTTGCTAAGAATAGAGCAGTGATTAATTAGGTGAGCAGGAGAGAAAGTTTTTCAGTAGACCACTTAGCCACTCAAGAGAGAGGAGGATTTGCGTCTGTCAACAGTGGTCACAGGGTATGTCCCAGCTCTGTGTTTGAGCAAGACCTTTTCGTGGAGAATGATCTGCTGAGAAGAGTGAAGCATCAGGTGTGTGCTTTTGCACATACCAGTGCGTGTTAGCGGAATAAAATCTAAAATAAGTTACAGACACATTTGCCCAAGTATTCTACACTATATATACATTTATGATCACTTATGTACCAACATTAGCCAGTAACTTAAGGCACTAGTAAGGAACATATTCAAATGCTAAATCTGTACTTTGAGAAACTATACATAGCACTATAGACACTATTGTGCTATGTAACAAAGACTTTAGTGATGTGTTGTAATATGCTACAGTGCTGTTAGGGAACATATCCTGGCAGGAAAAATGTATTTAGAGACAACTGCCACTGTCGTGCTGTGCAACATAGACTGTGTAGAAAAAAATTATGCACGTATATGTTACAATTAGTCAGTAAACTAAGGCACAGGTAAAATAAAAACTGAGAGAAATGTTTAAAGTTCAGGTTACAGTCTCCTGTTTTTTTTTGTTAAATAAGTTTTTATTGGGTTTTAATAACACAGACAGGTTATAAATGCAGATTCAACAAAATGGCATGGTAGGCTATTGACAATAAAAGAACCACATCATGGCACTAGGCCTAAATATACTCAAAAACCTAGAAAAGGGATATGCCAAACCATACATATAGCTGCTAATAACCTCATAACATATAACATGCAGACACAGACAAAGGGAAAGGAGAAAAAGGTAACCACATTGAGGAAGGGGGGGGGGGGGAATATCTAGCAAAAATCCTCACTCAAGACCTCAGTTTAGAGCTCCGCTAACCCAGCAAATTGTATATGTGCCAGACACAAGACAAACTCATATGGCTTGCCTTACCAAGCCAATATTCGGATGCAAAATAGGAACCAAACCAATCAATTAGTCAAATCTGAGATTGGGGATTCTGGAAAGTCTAAAGGGTCTAACCATGGGTCCCAAAAGGCATAATACATTTTGAACAAGTCTGTAGCTGAAATGTGCATCTCATCCATGATCCTATAATGTTCCAATCTATTAGACTAGTCCTGAATAATCGGAGGCCTAGTTGATCTCCATTTCACTGCCGAGATTATAAATTTTAAAAGAGATTTTTTAAAGCATGATAGAGGCATATCGACTTTATTTAATAGCCAAAACGCCGGAGTGTTGGGTATGCTTTGACCTAGCAACTTCCATGTGATGCTCACCACCCGGGACCAGACCGTTTGCAACATGGGGCAGTCCTACCAGATATGCAAAAGAGAACCAGATCCCTGGTTACATCTCCAACAGGTGTCGGGCACCCCGCAGAAAACCCTTGCCAAATAATCCAGGCATCTTTACCACCTGGTAAGAGCCTTATAATGAGTTTCTAGAATTGAAACATTAGGAGAACACGCATGAGCTGCCTGGAAGATTTTGGACCAGTCAGCATCTTGTAACTCAACTCCTAGATCTCTCTCCCACTTTATAATAAATTTTGGAGGCGACACAAATAGATGTTCTACTAACAGCTTATATATAGTTGAAAAGGAATGCGAACGACAGGGTGACCTGCAACACAGAGATTCAAAAACCGTTAAGCTCCTAGAAGTGTGTTATCTTGGAAGTCCCAACGACAGGAGGTGTTTAATTTGCAGGTATCTTCAAATCTCTATATTAGACAAATCCCATTTGGATTGCATCTCTGTAAATGAGAACCCCCGCAGCACCCACCAACTGGCCGACACGATGAAACCTTGCTTGAGACCATTGTTTGAAAGCTAACGGAGTAGTCCCAGGAGGGAACATTGGATTATTAAATAATGGGGTTAGTGGGGAGATTGGAGAGGAAATATATGAGAGGGTTCTAAGCTTGGATCATTTCACTAACGTAGGACCTATGGTAGGATGAGCAATCCTAGGAATACTGGAGAGCCAGAGTAGTGTGGCAGCAAGAGATTCCAGAGAAAATGACTAAATTTCAAGCCACTGTTTCAACCCAACCCAACCAGACATCTCCATTATTCTGACCAATAATGCTGCTTCATAGTAAGAGGAGAAGTGAGGAAATTGTAGGCCTCCCAAGTGTCTGCATCTAAATAATATCTCATGCTTAAATCTAGGACGTCTCTCACACCATACAAAGTCGCGAACCATTCACTGGATGTCCTTAAACCAAGAGTTCGGTACGTGAATCTGTAAAGTCTAAATGAGATATAGGAGATGGGGAAAAATATTAATTTTGATTATATTGACCCGACCCATCCAACTAAAGTTCTTACTCTGCCACTCCCTCAAGTCTGCCAGGAGCCTGCCCAAAGTGGTCTAAAATTGAGGTCATAAAGGCATGAGAGGTCACTAGAAAGTATCACCCCTAGATATCTTAATTGGGAAGGGTGCCAAATAAAAGGAAAGGCAAGTTTTAGCCCCTCTACCACTGAGGTCAGGGTCTTGATATTAAAAGCCACAGATTTACTATAGTTAATTTTAAAATTAGATAACAAGCCAAACTTTTGAAACTCAGCGCCTCCATACACAACACAAAAATGAGTGGTGAGAGCGGACACCCCTGTCTAATGCCGTTATTCATCGCGACTGGCTCTGACATTGATTTTAACCTGAGCCGCAGGTTGCCGGTAAAGGGCCAGCATTCTATGAAGACCAACCGTACCCAGGCCCAGGTGTTCAAGGTACCCTCTCGTAAAAGGCCAACTTACATGATCAAAAGCCTTCTCTGCATCAGTGGACAAAAACATTGACGCTGTTACTGAACGAGAAGCAGATGAATCGGATCTATCACCTTGGTGGTGTTGTTCCGTGCCTCTCGACCTGGGACAAAACCCACCTGATCTGAATGAGCTATCTCTGGAAGTAGCATTTTTAATCTATTTGCAATAAGTTTTGCGTACAACTTAATAACCACATTAAGCAAAGAAATAGGCCTATAGCTCGCGCATTGAGAGGGGCCCTTCCCCTCCTTAGGAATCATCGTTATGTGTGCTTCCAAACTCTGATAGGAGAAAAAGGCATCCCTGGAAATCGCGTTAAAGTCCGACACCATCAGGGGTATCAACTTGTCTTTGAAAGTCTTATAGTAAGCGATGATAAACCATCAGGGCCTGGGCTCTTACCTGCAGGCATAGATTTAACTGCCTCCCTCAACTCCCCCTCAGTGAAGGGCTGTTCTAGCATGTCTCTGTCCAAGCTTGAAAGAGTGGGAAAACCCACCTCCTTCAAATATGTCGAAATCTGAGCTGAATGAGTGGTGGCATCAGAGCCATTAACCTGGGTCTCAAGGTTATACAATTTGGTATAATAGGTGTGGAAAGCATTGGCTATATCTGAAGTTAACTAACAGTTTCAATCTCTACCATCCTTAATAAAGGCAATATAAGCCTTAGCTCGTTGTTTGCGCAAGGCCCTCGCTAACATAGTATCTGGCCTATTACCCCACCGAAAGAAACGGTGGCGGCACCTATGAAAATCTAATTTAACTTTATCGTTTAACAACTTGTTAAGTGCCGCCCTTGTCTCATTTAACTTATTCAACAGGTTGCTAGTCGCCTTGGATTTATGTGTCGTCTCTAAATCTCTAATCTGCTGTAATAATTGATCCTGCCGAACTGTGGTTTCTCTCTTAATGCGGGAGCCTAATTCAATGAGTTTCCCTCTCATGACACATTTATGTGCCTCCCAAATGGTAATTCTGGAAACACCTAAGGAGTATCATTATCCGTGATATAGTCGTCTAGTGCTACAGCCAATTGATCTCTGTAAGATGTATTTTGCAGGAGGAGTTCATTAAGGCACCAGGTGCATTTTTTGGTCATGAATTGAGTAAGTTGGATAGTTACTGATATAGGAGTGTGGTCTAACCAAGCTATTTGTCCAATGGATGTTGTTTGGAGATAAGGAAGGGACCTATGTGAATGAAACAGATAGTCAATTTGTGAATATACATTATGTGGGTGGGAGAAGAAAGAGTAATCACTTTCTCCAGGGTGTTGAAGGCGCCATGTGTCGACCAGTTGTTGTTCATGAAGTGCTTGTCTAACCTTACAGTGTTGAGATCTACATATTGCCGACCGACCATTAGCAGTGTCTAAAATCTTAAAATCTCCTCCTACAATCAGAGTTCCCTCTGCAAGCTCCACAACTTTTTTGAAAACCTGAGATATTAACAGTGATTGACCTTGATTAGGCAAGTATAAATTAACAAAGGTATACATTACATCACATAGGCGGCATTTAATCAGGAGTGCTCTTCCTTCAACAAGGCGGAATGTATGGATAGCTGTGTTGTCTCTCGTTACTGACTGTCTCTCTGCCATTTCATCTTTGATGTCGTCTCGCCAACTCAAACTCAAACTTTCAAAAACTGAATTAATAATATTCCCACCCAAAAACAGAAATTTCCTGCCTGACATTTCTATTTCTGTTGATAACATGACCATAAATCCCACCCCGCAAGCTCGTTGCCTAGGTGTAATCCTTGACTCACAACTTTCGTTTATTCCCCACAGCAACTCTATATCTAAATCATGTTACATACACTTAAAGAACATTTCCAGAATACGCACATATCTGACACAAGACACCGCAAAAACATTAATTCATGCACTCATCATCTCCCGAATCGACTATTGCAATTCCCTCCTTACTGGTCTTCCCAAAGTCAGACTTGAACGCCTACAATCTATTTTGCACGCAGCGGCTAGATTGATTTTCCTTGCAAACCGTTATTCTTTTGCTTGAACCACTCTGTCAGTCTCTACATTGGCTGCCTGTATTTCAAGGAATCCAATATAAAATTCTTCTACTAACATATAAGGCCATCAACAAACTTGCACCGACATACATTTCCTCACTTGTCTCAAAATATCTGCCTACTCGACACCTCCGTCTCTCTTCCACTCTCATCACATCCTCCCATTCTCGGTTACAGGATTTTTTCTAGGCTGCACCCACTTTGTGGAATTCCCTCCCTCGCACAGTAAGACTTTCCTCTAGTCTTCAAACCTTCAAGCGTTCACTGAAAATCCACCTCTTCAGACAAGGTTATGATATTCCTCAACCACCATCTTAATTCCCTAGATTACCCTATTAGCATCCTCTACACAGCTAACGCTCTGACCAACATTGCCACACACACAGCCCACTCAATATTTTTACCTTTGCATTCTAGCTGGTCCATTGTGCAATATGATGTAGCACATGCCCTTGTGTTTCAAACTCCCATTGTCCTATAGATTGTAAGTTTGCGAGCAGGGTTCTCTTACCTCTCTGTCTGTATGTATTACCCAGTATTGTCTTATTAATGGTTATTCCCAATTGTAAAGCGCTATGGAATCTGCTGGCGCTATATAAATAAATGTTGATGATGTTGATGATGAAAGGGAGTCTTTTAGAAAACAAAATAGCAACACCCAGGGTCTTACTCCTACTATTATTACTAAAGTACGAGCTAGTATAGAAGCTATTTGAAAGCTGAGGGGCCAATCCTTGCTTAAAATGTGTTTCTTGGATGAAAACTACATCAGCTCCCAGATTTCTCATTTCTTTTAATATATAATTGTATAACTCCCTGGCGCTTGATCAGAGGGGATAGCAGGTTATTTTAGGGTCAATACAGGGGTACCAACCTCTAATTGTAATTCCTAGGATTAGTATATGCCTCGGCACTAGGAATAATAGTCAGGTATAGATAAATACAGAGAAATTTATTAACTGCAGTATTGGTGGGTAACACCCTCCAGTATTCATAGCACTGACATATTAAAAGATGGCAAATATGAAGCTGTAAGCATAAAGACAGACAGAGAAGATATACTACATTTAAGTGCGGCAAACAAAATCCATATTCGCCATACAAACACAAGTCTCTGATAGGGCTGGTAAAGTCCACTGGACACAGAGATACAATAAAGTCAATGGTAAATAGATGTGGCAATCATGAAGTTTCCGTTAGGCTTGTTAGGCCACATAAACACGGTTTTCTGATAGGGCCACTAAAGTCCACTGAACACCAGGAGTAGCAACAAAATCAATTCTATGTGTGTCAGGCAGGTATAAAGTCTCCTTTAGGAATGTCAGCAGACATTGTAGTCCGATGGAGAGCGCCTAAGAAAGGCTGGGTGATAGAGGACTTACCCTCAATATAGATGGGCTGTGGTATCCTTCCAAGTTATCCTGTTATGTGCCAAGGTAGCCGATATGATGAACGCTTGTGCCGTCCCGCTGAGGTGTGATAATCCAAACCCGGAAGTCGCGGGTAGTATCGCAATCCTAGCAGAGTTGCGCATGCGCATGCGTGAAGTGGGTCCGTTTGTTTACATTACATTTAAACTCCAGCTGGGGCCTACAGCACAATATCGATCCCTGAAGAAGCCTAGTGCGAAACGCGTTGGTTGAACAAATTTGTGCCTCTCAAAGGCACCCTACATATATCAGAAACCGCCGCTGTGGGAAACAAACGGACCCACTTCACGCATGCGCATGCGCAACTCTGCTAGGATTGCGATACTACCCGCGACTTCCGGGTTTGGATTATCACACCTCAGCGGGACGGCACAAGCGTTCATCATATCGGCTACCTTGGCACATAACAGGATAACTTGGAAGGATACCACAGCCCATCTATATTGAGGGTAAGTCCTCTATCACCCAGCCTTTCTTAGGCGCTCTCCATCGGACTACAATGTCTGCTGACATTCCTAAAGGAGACTTTATACCTGCCTGACACACATAGAATTGATTTTGTTGCTACTCCTGGTGTTCAGCGGACTTTAGTGGCCCTATCAGAAAACCGTGTTTATGTGGCCTGACAAGCCTAACGGAAACTTCATGATTGCCACATCTATTTACCATTGACTTTATTGTATCTCTGTGTCCAGTGGACTTTACCAGCCCTATCAGAGACTTGTGTTTGTATGGCGAATATGGATTTTGTTTGCCGCACTTAAATGTGGTATATCTTCTCTGTCTGTCTTTATGCTTACAGCTTCATATGTGCCATCTTTTAATATGTCAGTGCTATGAATACTGGAGGGTGTTACCCACCAATACTGCAGTTAATAAATTTCTCTGTATTTATCTATACCTGACTATTATTCCTAGTGCCGAGGCATATACTAATCCTAGGAATTACAATTAGAGGTTGGTACCCCTGTATTGACCCTAAAATAACCTGCTATCCCCTCTGATCAAGCGCCAGGGAGTTATACAATTATATACTCCAATAGGGTCAAGCTATCCCTATATCCCCCTACTCCCAGGTGGCTGCTTACCCACTGATATTTAATAGGGAGCGCTGAACATTCATTTTACTATTTATCATTTCTTTTAATGCCCATGATCTTTTCTCAGGGAGGTTAAGACCCTTGGCATTGATTGAGACCAATTTAAGTTGAGCTGCCATGGAGGATCTACAAAAATCGTAAGATTACCTCTGATGTCAAACAGACAAACCAATTGAATCAGCAGTTGTAAATATGAGATAGACCTGAGCTTAGAGGGTGATGGGGTGATTGACACTATTGGGCAAACTGGGGAAGGAAAACCACAGAAGGGAAAGGATAATACAAACACAGACAGACCTAATGACATACAAAGACATAACAAGTAACACACAATTAAACCGCTCCAGGGAAACGAGAGAGGAGGAGCCACTCCCATCTCTCGGTATTCTTGCCGCGGTGTGGGGAAAAAAGGGGGGGTTAGCAACAGTGACTAACAGAAACATCCTATAAGTGTGGCAAACATTATAAAAACTTTCAAAATAGTATCAGTAACAATAGCAATAATAGTAACTAAAGCACAGCAAGTCTTGTGGTTAAGAAAGCCTCCTACAGGTATAAACCAGGAACTCTGACGCGCCAATGAAGATGCTTGAAGAATGAAGATTTTTTGCTTAATAAAGAACCGGGTGCACATCTAACAATAACGATTTAAGTGTTCATCTTCAGGCATAAGCAAAGTCAGAGAGAGACATTTACTAAGCTGCGGGTTTGAAAAAGTGGGGATGTTGCCTATAGCAACCAATCAGATTCTAGCTTTCATTTATTTTGTACCTGCTACAAAATGCTAGCTAGAATCTGATTGGTTGCTAAAGGCAACATCCCCACTTTTTCAAACCTGCAGCTTAGTAAATCTAGCCCATGGTAAGTGCGACAATCTATTACTCCAACATCCCAGTTGCCAGAAATAAACCAGTGAAGATAAACTGAAGTAGGAAAGGCCGTGTAGAAAAAGAAGGCTGATTGAATTAGTGCAGCTCCAGCCACAACCAACTGGGTAATTAGTTGGCACAAAGGTTCCCGGATTACAATGAGCACAGGTAAGTGATATTCCTGAGAGCATCAGATTATTTGACCGAGGACTCTCGCCGTCTTCTCATAGCACTTCCAGGGCTATCCACCATTTGCCAATAATCTAAACTAGTCAGATGCAGTCGGGCAAAATGCTGTTGCCATCCGGAAGCGGCATCACCTGTATACCCAGTTGCGAGCAGAATGGATTAATATCTTGAGGTGATCTCAGAATCTCAGTCTTTCCATTATTGGACACTTGCAAGTTGATGGGGAATCCCCAATGATATTTAATGTTCTTAGCACGTAAAGCGTCAGTTAAAGGTTTAATCATACAACGCATCTGCAGAGTGCTCCATGAAAGATCTTAAAAGATTTAAAGTCTGTTACCGTCGTACTCTATGCCGTCCAGCTTTCTCGATTTTTGAAGAATCGCCTCCTTTTGTACATAATAGTGCAGCCGACAGATCACGTCTCTTGGCCGTTCAGATGGGGAGCCCCTTGGTCTCAAGGCCGTATGAGCCCTGTCAAATTGGATATTTGTGGAGAGGTCTTGCTCCAGAATCCCATTGAAAACTTTAGTGAGGAAGGCAATTAGATCTTGTGTAGATATATCCTCAGGGATTCCCCGAATATGCAGGTTACTTCTGCGACCCCTATTATCCAGATCATCAACTCTACTCTGTAGCAATAGGAGAGCTTGGGCCTGCCGAGCAACCGTGTCACTGAGAAGATCATGCTGTGCCACAGACTCCTCTTTGAAATTTTCTAACGTGGAGATTCTAGATGAAAGACAGGTTAACTCTGCTTGTAGAGTGGCGACCTCCTTCATGACCTTGTCTTTAAGACTGGATTCCAGTAACTCAAAGTCTCTTTTAGAAGGAAGCTCAGCCTTTGTTGGTAAGGATTTGACTAATTACAGGATCACCCCAATTTCCTGGTTGGTACTCACAGGGAACTCAGTATAGGAGGCTTCAGTAGGAGTAGCCATTTCTGCAGCCTTAGGGGCTTCAGGTGAAGACGGAGAGCTACTATTTTGTTCCAAAGGAGTAGCTGCAGAATGGAGATATTGTCGTAAATCTTGACGCCTGGGAGAAATTGAGAGTAGACTTGCTATAAATCGATGATCTGCTTTGTCACATGTCACTTCCCCCCAGTGGATGGATTGCTTAGCCATCTAGCCAAGCCGCAATACAATGTAAATGTCCTTTGTAGATAGCGCACAAATTTGGATACATGGTTGGGACCCGAATGAGCTTATTCACCTTATTGTGTGTAAAATTCCAGGCATTATCTATAACCAGATGAGGCACTCTGCGGTCCCAAATCTATCTGCCTGAGGTATTCTGTAGTATATTCAAAGCAGTGAAACTGGAAAAGAATTTTATTATATACAATAGAAGAGTCTGCACACGTTGAAGTTTACCACAAGGTGGCAGCAGAGGCAGAAATTTACAGCTATGAAAATCAGCAACACTGGAAAGTCTGCCTTCGTGGGTAAATGGAGCACACAATCAGACACTGACCCTGGAAACTAGCTGCTTGCTAGGAGTCTCCTGGGAGCACTGGGAATCCACAATAGCTTGTCACTCCTCACTAACAGGCAACTCACAGTGCCAGGAACCACTGATTAGCAGAACGCTAGGTCTTGACAGGCGCGCCTCGGTTGCAGGTCTCACATAGAAGCAGAGTGCCCTGGTAGGTCCCACCAAATCAAGGACCTCGATCCACACTGGGAGCCCGGGGGACCACGACCGGAAGTGCGGGGGACCGGTGACTTCCGGTTTCACCACCGGAGAGATCTCGACTTCAAAAATGCCACAGCCTGTAGGATCAGCTTGACCCGCCGTGTAATGAGACCTCACCAGAAGACAGGTAGGTACAGAGCGCTGATGGTGCGGGTATGCCAGCAATCCTCCGCCTCTGCGGTAGAAGGTCGTTTAAGGTGACTTAAAGATGAGGGGCCACTTTCAATGTCCGGGGGGTCCTGAGTGTGGAGGCAATCCCCATTGGCCCCTTGTGACCTGTCTGAAGTCCTGATTGGCCTTGGCGCGAAACTCAGTGCTGAGTCACGGGCAGTTGTATCTATTTTACCCAGCAGGCCTCAAGCCAGGAGGTCTTCTCTGGTACCATGTACACATTTGGAGGCAGAGGGAGAGCACCCCTCGATAGCTGCCAAGCTCACGAGATGTATAAGGGGCTCAAAGCCTCTGATGAAGCTAGATTCTTTTCACCTTCAAGGAGGAACACCTAAAAATTGCGACCAGCTAGTATTGCCAACAAGCCACGCCCCTCACAGTCTCCTGTTTTAAAAGTAGAAACAAAATCCTTCCATGTGTTAGATGTTTGCAGTGGCACCCCTACAGACCAGTTTACAAAGGGAAGACAGAATTACAGGAGGACCTCTTGGAAAAATTAGCTGCTAAAACATTCACTCCAGAATTATGTTAAAGAGTACAAAATGTGCTGGTAAAAAAACAAAACTGTGAGATTGTTGCTTTAACAGGGAGCAGGATGGTTATTTACCACTATGCATCTAGGCCATGGTAATAACTGTGCTACTTAATATTAAATGGAATACAGTAAGTGAAAATTGGGAAATGGGAAAGGATTTAGGAATACTGGTTGATATGAAGTTGAATAGCAGAACATAGTGTCAGGCAGAGGCTGCAAATGGGAATAACATCCTGAGATGCAATAAAGAGATTGAGAAACACACATGATGCAAACTTTTGTAAGTAACTAGTCAGACAACATATTGGATATTTGGAGATATAGTTTTGGGCACCTCGCTGCTTGAGAACATAGGAGAAATAATTAATAAATAGAGGTTAAAAAAGCTAGTTGTATTCACTGTAAAAAAAAGTGCTCCGAGTTCACCTAATAAATATATCAAATGTTATTAACTCTTCTTACCCAGTGCCATAGAGAATACATAGAGTTATCAATTCGGAATTGAGATATAATGGCTGTGTGCCAGAAACACAGTGCCTGTAGTCACCAACTCCTTGGAGCCAGGAACTAGCACAGTACCTATATATACATGAACATGTATCCAGCAGCTACAATTGTTATTCTGCTACCTTATGTAGCTAAAGCACCCCACATCTCTTAGATTGTAAACTACTACAAAATGTAATTTTTTTTGTATCATTATTCCCTCATTGTACCGCACTACATAATATGTTGACACTTTGCATGTGCTGTCAGTTACCTCCATATAGGATGGTTGTCTCATATTGTACTAGATGAAGTAGCTGGACTACCACTGCTTCACAGAAAGGAAATCACAGCTGTCAATCATTGCTTATTCTTCGCTTCCGTATTTGAGAATCAGGAAGTGACTTCCTGCATTCTACTTCCTGCTGTCCAATTTCAGACAGTTCTTTACCAATTCATTTGTTGACTGGGTCAGGCATTAATACTTCCATGTACAAGCCATCAAATCCAATGAGACCAGGGTGAGACCGAGAAAAGGGGATGCATTGCTTTGTTCGAGGATTGTGTAAAAGGAATATAAGAAAATTATATCTTGTTACATCCATAGCCCAATGAAACCTGTTTAAGGGCTACAGGAGTTAAAAGTGCTTTTCAGAGGTGGATAAGAGCAGAAAAATATGTGCGGCAAGTCTGTGTGTTTTACCTATCTTCACTGGGTCTTGTTGTTGTGACACTTCAGCCATCAATAACAGCAGTCTCTCTACTATTGCTCACAATGCAGAAATTGAACTGGCAAAAAAACAATCCCCACTTTCTTAATGTGTTTCACTGTGTACATTATCATGTCAGCATTTCAAGAACTGGAGTTTGTCTATAGGTTATTTTTCAATAAATTGAAGCGAACAGAAATAATGTACTAAAACCAGAGCTAGAATAGGTGAGTAAAATAATACAAAAATAAATGTATATAAATTGGACTGAATTAAAGATTAGCTTTCATCCCAGAAGCTGCCTACTTATCTTGATTTAATATCCCTGTGCAACAGACTAGATATCCGCTTTCGAGAAAGTTTCCAAGAAAAGGAACAAGGTTGGTGTTACACTATTAGGTTAGTGTCACTTTTGGTCACTCATATCTCTCTCCTGAATAAAGAAAAACAAGGGGTAAATGTATCAAGCTGAGAGTTTTCCGGCGGGTTCGAAAAACCAGTCAGATTCTAGCTTTCATTTATTTAGTATATTCTACAAAATGATAGCTAGTATCTGATTGGATGCTATAGGCAACATTTCCACTTTTCAAACCTGCTTAAGTAGTACAGGGGAGGCCAAGTCAGATTTTGACTTCCACTCCGCTGCCTTAGCTGATTATGGTTGCATATTAGTGAGTCCAGGTCACCCCTTCAGGACAGTGCCCCTTCATGATCTCCTAGACTCTGGTCCCGCTGGAAACTTAATTGCTTTTGCCATTGTAAGTGGATAGTGCATCTTTTGTCTTTGAAAAAATCATTCTTTTTAATCACCAATAATGATAGCAAGATCCTTTGTAGCACAATTCAGTACCACAAACCTTTGCTAACCCTTCAAGTTGGGTTGGGTTGCATAAGGAGAATATTACTTTTCTAGTGATTCCTTGCAATAAGAGCCTGATCATAATGGGCCTTCCCTGGTTGCAACTCCTTTACCCACACATTGATTAATCTAATGCTCATCATCATCATCACCATTTATTTATATAGCGCCACTGATTCTGCAGCGCTGCACAGCGAACTTATTCACATCAGTCCCTGCCCCACTGGAGCTTACAGTCTAATTTCCTTAACTTACACACAGACAGACAGAGAGAGAGACTAGGGTCAATTTTGACAGCAGCCAATTAACCTACTAGTATGTTTTTGGAGTGTGGGAGGAAACTGGAGCACCCGGAGGAAACCCACACAAACACGGGGAGAACATACAAACTCCACACAGATAAGGCCATGGTCGGGAATTGAACTCAAGACCCCAGCGCTGTGAGGCAGAAGTGCTAACCACTTAGCCATCGTAATGCCCAAATCTTAGCATGGGGTCCATGTCAATCCTGTTGCATTAGTAAGGTAACAACTTCTCAAGAATTGTCTACTATCAGTATACCACCATTCAGGATGTCTTCAATATACAACAGTCTGGGTTTTTGCCACCCCATCATATATGGGATTTGTCCCATCGACATTTGTCCTGGGAATACTCCTTATTGCCATGTTTATCTGCTATCTCTCTCTGAAAACCAGGCCACATCTGAATATTTTAAGAAGATTCTTTAATGTGGCTTTATTAGACCCTTCTCATTTGCAGAGTGAGCAGGATTCTTTTTTGTGTAAAAGAAATATGGGAGTCTTCAGCCATGCATTGACTAATTCATTCAACATAAGGAATCACAATCCACTTTCTCCTATCAACAAATTCTTTGACTGCATCAAAGGAGTCAGTCTTCACCAAGATAGATCCCCATAGAGTATATAACCTCATTCACATACGTAAGGGAGATGAGTAGAAATCGGCCTTTAATACTGCTGTTTCGGTTAAGCAGTGCACCAGCAGTTTTCCATAGCTTAATTTTATTTAGAGCTATGCTTTATCACTGTGTTGTAGTTTATTTAGACAACATCCTGGTGTATTTTAAAGTTCTCACTACCTATCATTTTCATGTAGTAGAAGTATTTTCCTGTCTCTGGAAGCATCACATTTTCTGTAAGCCTCAGTAAAGACTTTTTAAATGTGACCAAAGGCCCTTCTTTGGATATATAGGACCTGATTCATGTCTAAATGCAACTTGCACACCTTTTTAAAAAGCATGGAACTTCCAACAACAATCAAATCCAAGAGGTGTAAGTATACTCTGCCTAAACACTACTTGCCATATGTATATACACAGAACAGACAGCAGTATACATATATGCTATGTACAATAAAAGGTAACATCAGAGTGCATAAACATCTTATTTTATATTGATTTGATGTTAACAGTATAATTATTTATATAAGTATTTTTTTTTTATCATTTTAAAAAAAATGATTTCAATGTGTACTGTACATAGAATGCATTTTTATACTTTATCTTATAGTGTGTATATATATATATATACAGTAGTGATTGATAGTGGAATGCATAAGTGTACTTTATAATTCAAAGATTATGCCGTGTTAGTCATCACTATCAATCAGCATTTACACCTGCCCTGTAGTAGGTGCAAAAGATATGGGTGGAAACAAACGTACCTATGACAAATAAAAGACTTGAATCAGCAGCATCTGAACTGGAACACTTTTACTGTACATGGCCTACATTAGTCTGCCCCTTCCCTCCCCACTTCCACTTCCACTTGTCAAGGCGTAGGGAGTCATAAGTGTCATTTGTGTCAGACATGAATATGATACAATTGCATTCATAGGCATAATGTCTAATTTTTGGGCATGCACAGACCTATATCTTGCAAGATACGCTACGTAAATGTACGAACATGAATCGGGCCCATTGTCTCTAGCCAGATCTCCAAATGGGCCCAGAAAAGGCTTCAGCATTTTTTGGTTGACATCAACCTTCTGGACTTAAACCCACCCAATGATTACTTGGCTTCATCAACCACTACTGTCAATTTATCCAAGGGTACTCCACCCTGGTGATTCTGATCATTGCTCTTACTTAAGTTGTTACTGCTAAAAATTAAACTTCTTTTTCTAAGGCATTTTTTCTCTCAAATAAGCAATTTCCACTGAACCAGTTCTCTACCTGGTGCCGGGACGGACGCCTTCTCTGTAGCTCGTCCCGTGGCTTAGCTACGGGACGTCACTTCCGGCCTTCTAATCGGATGTTCGCGCACGCACATGCACCCGAACATCGCAACGGAGATGCTCTGAGCCGTTTCCTGTCGGCCGTCAGACCAGCTGACCGCTGACCTCCACTCCCACCAATGATCAGCGGCAAGCCACTATTTAAGCAAGACCACTAGGGTGCCAGAGTATCTAGTCTACTAGTCTGTCTCTTGGCTCCCCTGTGGTATACTAAGTCTATATTTATCCAGGCTGCTTCTCCGGATTCTGACCCCTGCCTGCCTGACCACTCTCTCGGATTCTCCATTGTTCCTGTTTGATCTCCTGGCTCTGACCCCTGGCTCTCTGACTACTCTCCTGCCTGACTCCTCTGTAACTCGTTGCCTGCACGGTTTTGACCCCGGATTGTTGACTACGATAGTTTGCCAAGCCTCGCTGGTAGCTACCTGGGTGGACCGCGACCGACACGTCTCAGCGGCTAAGTCCAAAACTCCTTGCGGGGTTCCCTGGTGAAGACCTGGGGTGTGGTTAGACTCCGCGCCACCTTGCGTAGCAGCGCAGATACCAGCAGGTAAGGCCTTCCAACTACCTTGTTCGTGACATCATACTCTGGCCATGTCCTCGGACGGCCAAGGTGAACCTTCGGCTCGGGAGCTGTTACTCCATTTGGCTCAAAAGGTCGAACAACATGACGCAGAGCAAGCCAGGCTACTCCAGTGTATTCAGGGTATAGCCACCAGTCTGGATTCCCTTCAGGTTTCGCTATCTGCTCCTCAATCCGCTGTCATCACTTCTTCTGGGGCCATTCCCCCTGTTCCCGCTCCAGCCTCAGTCGCATCTTCCTCACTGCCCACGCCTGAGAAGTTCGATGGGATCCTAAGAAATGCCGGGGATTTCTTAATCCGTGTTCCATCCATTTTGAATGCAACTCGGGGGCTTTCTCCACTGAACGTTCCAAGGTGGCCGTAATCACTGTGGGAATGTGATGACCCCCTTCTTCAGGATGTTTCCTCCTTCGTTGCAGCATTCCGTAAAATATTTGATGAGCCAGGTGGAGTATCCTCAGTAGCCACCAGTCTCCTCTCCCTACGCCAAGGCTCTCTGACTATCGGCCAATATACGGTACAGTTCCGCACCCTAGCTTCTGAGCTTAAATGGAACAATGAGGCACTTGTGGTGACCTTCTGGCAAGGTCTTTCGGACCGCATCATGGATGAGTTGGTGTCCCGTGAGCTCCCAGCGGATCTAGACTCTCTTATTTCCCTATGTAATAGGGTAGACCTCCGCTTCCGGGAAGGTACTTTAGAAAGATCCTCCACCAGACGCTTTTTTCCCTGCCTAGCTTCTCGGTTCCAGAACCCAATCCCAACTATTCCGGACGAGCCCATGCAAATAGGTCGCTCCTGGTTATCTCCTGAAGATAGGGAGAGAAGATTTTGGCAAAATCTTTCTTCCTGTCCTAAACGGCCGGGAAACGTTCCATCGTAGTCAGTGATAGGGAGGCCTTTCTAGGAGTTAGACTTTCCACTCCCTATTCCACCTCCAATCCAGATTTTCTTATGACCATCACTTTGGACTCTCCTAGTGGCCCTCTTCTGACCTCTGCCTTTGTGGATTCCGGCGCTGCCGGAAATTTCATCTCCGCCACCCTGGCATCGCAACTCCAAATTACTATTAATGACTTACCTCAGCCGCTATTCCTAACCGCCGTGGATGGAAACGGCGTCACTAAGGGCTCCATTTCCAAGGTCACCTCTCTGGTCCGGCTTAAGGTATTGGTTCTGCATTCCGAACTGATTGAATTTTTGGTTTTACCCCAGTCCATAAATTCAGTCATCCTAGGTCTCCCATGGCTTAGACTACATGCCCCCCATTTCAATTGGAGTTCAGCACAGGTCACCTCCTGGGGTCCCTAAATGCCACAAGAGATGTTTAAATTTGGTCAATCCTAAGAAGTCATGTCTCTCCTCTACGTTGTGCCAGGCGCACTCCTCTCATCTTGAAGTTCCAGCTCCTTACATGTCGTTTTTTCATGTGTTCTCCAAGGCTGCCTCTGAGCTCCTCCCTCCTCATCGCCCGTGGGACTGCTCCATTGAATTACAACCTGGGAAGCCCATTCCTAAGGGCAAAATCTACCCTCTTACCCTTCCCGAGGATCAGGCCATGTCCCAGTACATCACAGAAAACTTGCAACGCGATTTCATCAGGAGATCTACCTCCCTTGCTGGAGCGGGCTTTTTCTTTGTGAAGAAAAAGGATGGTACCTTACGTTCCTGTATCGATTACCGACCGCTTAATGCCATCACTATTAAGAACAGATATCTGCTTCCTCTCATTTCCGAACTCTTTGACCGTATTAGTGGTTCTAAGATCTTTTCCAAACTTGCTTACAATTTGATCCGGATTTGTGAAGGTGACGAGTGTAAGACTGCTTTTTGTACTCGTGACAGACACTATGAGTACCTCGTCATGCACTTCGGATTATGCAATGCTCCCGCTGTATTTCAATTGTTTGTCAACAAGATCTTCAGGGCCCTCCTCTATAGCTCGGTGGTAGTCTACTTGGATGACATACTGATCTTTTCTTCCAATACCTTCTCGAAGGAGCAAGGCACCCGGTGACCGTCTTTAGGGACCATAAGAATCTAACCTACCTCCGAGAGGCACGCTGCCTAAATCCTCATCAGGCAAGATGGTCCTCTTTCTTCGCTCGATTTGATTTAAGACTCACCTTACGCTCCGGTGCTCAGAATTCTCGGGCGGATGCTCTTTCCCAGTCCTTCAATGAGTCAGATGAGGTGCCTTCAGTCAGACCTCCTCGCATTTTCGAACCTTTTAGTATAATCGCTCTAACTAGAGCCAAGACTCCTCCTGTTGGTTGCTCCTACTTGGAACCCCACCTTTGCTTGAAAGCCCTCCTCTGGGCCCATGCTACAACGTTTGCTGGCCACGCCGGATTCAAGAAGTCTTGTTCTCTCCTTACCCAGAGCTACTGGTGGCCTATGCTCCGATCGGATCTCAAGGAGCTCATTGATTCTTGTGAGACATGTGCCCAAAACAAGATTCCTAGATTCCATACCTCTGGGTTATTCCTGCCTCTACCCGTTCCTGAACGCCCCTGGACTTGCATTTCCATGGACTTTATCACCGATCTCCCACCCAGGGAGGGGTACAATACTATTCGGGTGATCGTCGATAGATTTTCAAAGATGGCCCACTTTGTTCCCCTGAAGGGTCTGCCCTTTGCCCCTAAACTGGCCCAAGCTTTCATAAAGGAGGTGTTCCGGCTCCATGGTTGTCCCCAAGAGATTATATCAGATCGTGGGGTGCAGTTTATATCTCGCTTTTAGAGGGTGTTCTGTAAAGACCTCGGAATCAACCTAAAATTCTCCTCTGGGTATCACCCCAGACCAATGGCCAGACGGAGCATGTAAATCAGGATCTTGAAATGTTTCTCCGCTGCTTTTCCTCTGGTAATCAAGATGACTGGTACAACTTGCTCCCCTGGGCAGAATTTACCCATAACAATCATGTACATGATTCCACTGGTTCCTCTCCCTTCTTTACTGTATCCGGTACCCACCTCATCCTTCCTGATTTTTCTCGGCCTTCTGCACCTTCTGTTCCTGCCGCCCACTCTCTTGTTCGTAATATGGCTCTCATCTGGGCATCAACGAGGGAGAACTTGGTAAAAGCATCACACCGATTTAAACAAACCGCTGATCGCCAGCGCAGTTCCCATCCTCAATATTGGCAACAAAGTCTGGCTCTCCACACGGAACCTTAGACTTCAGGTACCCTCGATGAAACTTGCTCCACGATTCATTGGGCCATTTCCGGTTACACAGGTCATTAACCCAGTAACCTACAAGTTACTCCTTCCTCCCTCTCTAAGAATCCATAATTCCTTCCATGTTTCCCTACTAAAACCATTGATGCTCAACAGATTCTCCAGCAAGACCTCTTCACCATCATTTTGGCTCTTATTTCTTGGGATTATTGATGAACAACCCTTTGTCAGTATGTGAGACAAAGGGTAATTTACACTCCCAGACTATTCCTGTGAGACCATGGTCCCATGTAGCCTTGGACTTTATTACCAATCTGCCTCCAAGCAAAAAATGTAACACCATTTGGGTGATGGTAGATTGTTTTACTAAAACTGTTAATTTCATTCTACTTCATTCATTTCCGGCTACTCTGTTCATTAAAGATATATTTTGTTTACATGGATTGTATCAGACCATGGAGCACATTTTGTTTCCAACTTCTCTACAGCCTCTCATCCCTACTTGAATGGTCAAAAAAGATGACTGAATCAAGAACTGGACATTTTCCTTAGGATGTATAGCTCAGCCAGTCAAGACAGCTGTGTAGATCATCTTCCATTGGCAGAATTTTACCAGCAATAATTTTCATTGGACTACTTCTTCTATTCCTTTCTTCAAGTTTTTGTCCCTGGCCAATACTGATGTTTCTGTGGTTAATTAATTAAGCTGGGACTTTTCTAAAATCTAGCCTGATGTTATGAAGAACCTCAAGAAATCATCTGTTTGGTATAATATTTTTTTTATATGAAATGCCGGGCGATTTCTATGTTGAAGGTGGGAGACAGAAAGCACCTTGTATACGGCTTACTCCTAGGTGCATTGGTCCATTTGAAATTCAAGTCATTAATGCTGTGCCTTTCAGACTAAAGTTATCTTCTTTTCTTCTCATTCCCAGTGCTTTCCTTATTTCTTTACTCAAGCCTCTAGTTGCTTCTCTTCAGAACCACGTCTCCATCTAGTATCAAGTCGAAACATGGTGACAAGTTTGAACTATGACAAATTCTTGATTCCAGTGTGTCTAATGAGAAAATTCAGTTTTGGTGGTTTGCAAGGGCCCAGTGGATCGTACTTAGATTGATGCCTCTGATATTCACTCGCTCATCTTTTTGAAGAAATTCCATCCTAAATTCCCCAAAAAGCTCTTTATTGGGCGTCATGAGTCAACCCTTATGAGGGAGGTATTGTCACGCGCCAGATCTTCCAGTGTACTTACTGGAGTCCGGCGTGCTCCTCTTTTCCCTCCAGGTAACTCTTCAGGGTAGCCCCTTTATCCACACTGCAGATATAGCTTGATGCAACCACCATCTTGCACGCTTATAAACCTTTCCTCCTCTCATGCCCCATAATTGCCTCCACACTATTCAAAACAGTTGCAATATGGTGCGAGTTTATTAAGTCTCTTACCTTTGTAACTGTCTGTTTGGCTCGTGTTCCAATGCATTGCTGGTAATAATCTCCTGTTCTGGTGTATTCCTGGTAATTCCATCTGTTCTGGTGTAGTTCTGGTTTTGTCACCAGACTGGTGTATTCCTGGTACCATCACCAGACTGTTGTATTTCTGGTATCGTCACCTGTCTGGTGTATTCCTGGTATTGTCACCAATCTGGTATATTCCTGGTATCGTCACCACTCTGGCCGTGAGCAATATGAAGATGAGCAAAACCTTTACATCCTTGCAAGGTTTTCTGATGAATACTCATGTTAAACTCCACACCTCCACTATAGGTAGTGTCAATCCAAATTGACTGTTTGAGTCTATAGTTCCTGACAGATTTATTCTCTGTTTTTTTTTGTGTCACTGTGTGTACTACAATGAGGATGGAGAAAAGAAAGTAAGTAATAAAATTGTGTTATGCAGAAGATTGTACCCAAGAATGGAAAATTTAAAGGCTACAAATCAGTCTCCAGAAACCTTGACATTTCCATTTTCACTATAGCTAACCTCCCTGGAAAACTTGATCAAAGTTTGCAACCCAGAATTGTTGGAATGATGGAGAAGTTTTCCCTCCCAACTTTTCCGCTCTTTTTCCTCCACTGCATGTCCATCTCTAGCTTGCCTTTTCAACCTGTCTGCCTCCACTGCAACATTTCCATCCTCCTTTAAACATGCGCTCATCTCACTAACTCTAAAGTAGCCATCTCTCAATCCATACTCTCTACCCAACTACCAACCTATTTCTCTCCTCCCCTTTCCTTCCCACACTACTAGAGTGATTGGTGTACATTTACCTGTCTTAGTTTCTATCATCTCACTCCATTGTCAGCTCTCTGCAATCAGACTTCTGACCCCAACATTACACTGATCTCTCACAAAAGTGATCAAAGATCTACTTACAGCAAAGTGTAAGGGTCATTTCTCCATATTCATCCACTCTCTGCAGCTTTTGACACTTTTGATCACCCTCTCCTCCTACAGACCCTTTGGCCTTTATGACACAGTTCTTTTCCTGAACCTCCTCAATCTCCAAAGTCCTATGGCTGGTGTCACTTTTGACTCCCTCCTCTATTACCAAAATACACCCTTTTCTTACCCAATATGCTGACAAAATTCTTATCCATTCATTCATCATTTTCCATCTTGACTATTGCAAATTCCTGCTCTTTGGCATTCTCCTCATCCATGTATTCACACTTCAATTCAATGCTAGAGTGACATTCCTCTCTCACTGCTTCACATCTACTACACGAATTTGTAACTGCACTGGCTCCCTGTGTCCTCCAGAATCCAATTCATATTTCTCACCCTTACCTACAAAGCCCTCAACAACACCACCTCTTGATACATCTCAAATCTCATATCAAAATACTCTCCCTCTCTCACTCTTATATCTACACCTGACCTGTGCCTTGTCTCATCTCTGATATCCACCTCTTACTCCCACCTACAATACTTTCCCATGTTGCTACTTACTTATGGAATTCCGTACTACGCAAAATCAGGCTCTCCCATATCCTTCAAATCTTTAGACACTCTCTGAAGACTCATTTCTTTATAGGACTTTACCTTATCTCCGATGATACTACTCTCACCAATGCACCTTCACAACTGTCCTAATCTCTACTCTAAGCCACACTCATTCCTCTTGTTTCAGCTATGCCGAATTCCACATAGACTGTAATCTTTCTCATGAGAATGGCTCTCTATATCTATTATTTTCATGTCTACATTTATTTTGCCTACCTTGCATGTTCCTGTTTTATATATGGCCCAGTTTCTCCTACTGCATGGTTCTGCAGAGCCTTACAAATCTATGATAATAATAATAACAAGGTACGACAGTTTCAACTTGGATCATACTTTGCCAACTCAAATGAAAGGGGAATATATGATAGGAGTCCCAGGAGGGCCCTACTGCTGAATGAGATATATAAAATAATGATACATACACTTGTGCTCCCTTCTTTGTGCAATGGGATGATCACAACTTCAGATTTGTTCTTCACAAAATGTGATTATTATGAACACATATGTATGACACTAATAGGACTTATATGTCCAAAAGACAAAAAATGGCAAATATAGTGTAGTATGTCACATAATAAACATGGTAAAACAAGTCCACCACCATAAAACAGGGATCTTCAATTTTACAATGTGGATACCAGATGTATGTATAGAAATACACCAGTGCTCTTCTAATTTCCAAAACCCCTTAGGGTATATGCTTGCATAATTGCAGCAACAGAAAAGCTTCCCAGTATCAGGCATAGGCCTCCATTCTTATGTTGAAATCTTCAGTCCATACACTCGAACATGTAAACAAAAGAAATGACACCGAAGGGGAGATCTCGTGCATTAAGGTTATCAAATTTAATGACAAAAAATTCAATAAAACACACTCAACTTGAAAACATGAAAAAAATCGCATTACTTATGTGTAAGTCCGTACCAGACGTGCATGACAGTAACAGCATATAGACAACCGAGGAAAGATGACTTATCCTACTGCAGTAGCGATCCTCACAACACTGTCCAATCTGCTAAAACTGCTGGATGTCAGGATGTGACCAATGCATTTCTACCCGTTCAAGGGTCTTTTTCAAGGCTGCCATGCAACATGCAGACCATCCTTATATAGTCCTTTGTCGAAGTCAGCATATTGGATAAAGTCCATTCAATTAAAATCGAGCAAACTTGGTTGTCTTTGTCTGAAAAGATGCGTACGGTAAGCTACGGCGTGAAAGGGCACGCTACGGCGTGGAAGGGCTTACGCAGCTGCAACACGTGGCAACAACAGTATTTAGTCTTTTACATACATTCGCACAAACACTCACACTTGTAAAATAGTACACATTAAAGGTAGTTTCAACACATAGTCATTTATGTGTTAATATAGTATTTATATTTAATATTATAAGTTATATGCATATCAGCAAAACATATGGTACACGTTGAAGGAATCTAGTCATGTGTGGTATCATACTAATCCTCTTCGCATTTGCTACTGTCCGGTTCACTCTGCGAAGGAATCGCAGAGTGCATACGCAAGTTATTAATGTTAAGGAATTATGGACTATTATGACTGAGTAATCTTGGCGGGAAGATCAGAGCTCATTCCTGAGCTTAAACTAGCCAATGATTGACAACCCCTTGGACCTTCCTGAAACCTGGACCAATAGAAGCAAGCTATACCATCTGCATTGTTTTACTGTATCTCTGTGTGCATATAAGCAGCAGCTCCTCATCTAGTGTTCAGACATCTTGTCCCCAGACTTCAGGATTGAATGACTGCACTGGATCCAGAGCGCCTGCGATAAGTAACGGCTGTACTTATTACTACATTGCTTGAATATATTCTGCTACCTTTTGAGAATAAATCTTTGTGCGTTGGAAACACAAATCGAGATTCGACAATCGTTATTGGTTAGCGACAATACGCACTTAACAATTTGGGGGCTCATGAGCTTTGGAGGCTTCGTTGCCGGATGATACGCAAGACCAACGGATTTCGGTTCCACAACAAATTGTGGAGACGCGTCATATACGGGTAAGAACGCAATGTGTTCAAAACCTGAATTTTACTCTTTGTTGTGAAACCGAATGTCCGTTTTGCATTGTCTGGGGCACGCTAACTAGAACCTAGGGACAAAAGAGAAAACTGTTTCTTTTTACTGTCATTGTGCGTTTTAACTGTATTGCATTGCTTAGCGTAAGTGTACTTCCTGTTTTGCATACGCGAACTTCCGGTAGATTTGCCACGTGGTTAAACAATCATTTTGATAGTTGTTATACATGCATAGTATAATTACTTGTTAAAACCTCCGGGGCATTATTACTATTGTTGGGAACTTTGATTTTCTGCACAGAAAAGGTGTATGTCGTGTGATTTGTTAACTTTAAATACACTAAGGTTTTATCTATTGTAAAATAGAGTGTCAGTTGCTGTTTGACGAGGCAGGTGCCCAACTGGTGTACGGTATACAAGGCAGGTATACCGGGGGCGGAAACTAAGCTAGTTTTCGCGACGTACACCCAAGGGTAATTGCATCGCTTACTGATAACCTTTAAGCATTGCGATTGCACCGCACGGCAAGGAAAGCCGTGATTGTGACTTGGGAGTAACGGGGAGGAATTACGTTGGTAAGTCTGGTGATTGATTTTACCGGATGCTACCAGGCGTAATAAACTCAACAGATTTTGTTGGAGAGTCAGGGGTGATCGAGGAGCTGATAACCCTTTAGTCCGCATTGATATTTCTGTATTAGGGGTCCTCATTTAATACGAGAGGAAGCGAGTGGACGCGGCTTGTAGCAAATACGGTAAAATATCTCTAGCGGTAGTGTTGAAATTAGTGGCAGGATATTGTGTTATTTCTGGAACCCTATTTTGTGGCAGGATATTGTGATATTTCTGGGACCCTATTGTTCAACATGGGTGCTAAGCAAACGCTAGAGAAGGCCAAAGTACTGCCTAAGGAAGGGCCTATTGGTTCAGCGAGATTTCTCATGTGTAAGAAATATGGTGCATACGCAACTGTGTATTGTGACATGTGGGTCAAGATGACCAAAGATTGTGATAGGCCTTTCCCAATAGGAAGTTTTAATGAAGAGGTACTAAATAATGTAAAAGATAAAGTGTGGTTGATTAAGTCAACAAAAAAGAGAAATAGACATAATGATTGTTTAAAATTGTGGCAAATGGAAGGTAACACGTGGCAGAGCAGCGAATGTACAGCGGAAGTAGGCGTGGCGAAAAGCGCGCGTACGGCGGAAGTAGCCATTGAGAAGCGTTGCGAACTCAGCGCAAGCGCGCCCCCGCCACCTTGTGTGGCGGGAGGGGTAAGTACAGCCGTTAGTAAAACTGAAAAAAAAAAATTGCTAAGTTATATCCTGTTTTAAGTCAGTTTAAAACAAGTGCATCAGAAGATGAAGATGAACCCACTGTGATTTCGGCCATTGCTCATGCTGTTAATATGTTAGAGGTTCAGCGTAAGTATGAGAAAGGAGCAATGGCTGAGATAGGTGAGAGTAGTGTGATCACTAGGAGTGATAGCGTTCTAAGTCTTGAAACAGCAGATCCGGTAGTGACTTCTGGAGCCAGTGAACCAGTGGGTGCGTACCCAGTCCGCACAATATCAGTTCCCAATGGAAAAGCGGATAAGGATGGTGTAGTCCCTTTAAAGAATGTTACAATGCATTGTCCCTGGACTAGATCAGAATTAACGTTCCATTATGACTGAATTCCCAGACCCTAGAAAGGAGTTGGCTGAGTGTCAGAAATTTGTCAAAGACTTAGGAAATGCACATGAACCAACCAATAAGGATTGGCGTGTAGTGTTGAGGGCGTGTCTTCCTCCCAATACTGACATACAAAAATTTATTAAAGATTGTTTGTTGGACGAAGATGACACCTTGACTGATGAGATTAACCAAGAGAATATAGAACAAATTGTCAAACATTTAGCCATCTAATTTCCAGTAGTGGTAAATTGGAGTAAGATTTTCACCATAAAACAAAAAGATAGTGAAACTGCAGCAGACTATTTTGGTAGAGCTCTTGCATCAATGACACAGTTTAATGGGGTATCAGATATAAGGGAGAACCCACATCATAGGGAAGTAGCGGTAACAGTACTGATGGATGGTTTAAAGAAAAATCTAAAAACAAGAGTATAAACCTCAACCCCTGGTTGGAGAGGAAGCACGGTAGATTCTCTTAGAGAAATTGCTGTGGAACACGACAAAAATATTTTTAGAAAAAGGGAAGAAAAGAGTGACAAGTTGATGACGGTGAGTATACAAGCATTAGAGGGAATGCATACATGACCACCAACATATAACCCACATAACAGGAAACGCAGAATGTTGAGATGTTATAATTGCAAAGAAGAAGGACAAATGAGAAAAGATTTTACAAAGGGAAGGTATAATCCTAATGAAGGGTCACATAGATATCCTTCATGGAGGGATTCACATAGACTAGAAGACTCACACCTGCCAGCGCATGTTACAACAGCAAATGCTGCGCGGGAAAGCAATAGTCAGTGCTAGGGGTCAGCTCATACCTGTAGTCTACAGCCAGTGAGGTTAACTGAGAGTCAGAGAGAAGAACCAACAATGATCCGAGACATAGCTGGTAGGAAACAAACTTTTCTTGTAGATACAGGGGCGGCCCGATCTGTGATAACCTCTCCTTTTAATCTACAGGTGACCAGTAAAACTATTCCATCTATGGGGGTAACGGGAAGAGTGTTACATTATCCTCTAACTAAACCCGCTGAAGTTACTATCGGGCCTCTGCATACTAAGCATTCGTTTCTCTTGGCTGCAGCGGCTCCTACTAACTTGCTAGGGAGATACTTGTTATGTAAAATGGGATGTGTCATATACTGAACTTCAGATGGTGTGTTCCTAGATATACCCGAGAAGGTCGCTCATGAGGTACAGGACATATTGGACACCCCTCAAAGGTTAATGTTACACTCTACTGTTATAGAACCAAGTCCATCTCAAGTAAAGGGGATGTTGCTGGAAATACCAGGTTCACTATGGACCAGAGATGGACAAGACACTGGACTGATGGCAAACGTAGCCCCTGTCATGGTAAATCTAAAAAGTGGTAGGATAGCTCCAAAAATCCCACAGTATCCATTAAAACCAGAAGTGGAACTAGGGGTGTATCCTGTTATTGAAAGGCTGTTACAACAAGGGATTTTAATTCGTACATCGAGCACAGCAAATAGTCCCATTTTCCCTGTGAAGAAGAGTGGGGGGAGGGGCTATAGATTAGTCCAGGACTTAAGGGGAATTAATAAAGTTGTTGAGAGCCAATTCCCCGTAGTGCCGAATCCAGCTGTCATCCTCATGCAGATTCTACCGTCTGCTAGTCACTTTACTGTCATTGATCTATGTTCTGCTTTCTTCTCAGTCCCTCTTCACCCTGACTGTCAATACCTATTTGCATTCTCCTTCCCGGGGAGTGCAATACACATGGACCAGACTTCCCCAGGGGTTCATTGACAGCCCCAGTATTTTCTCCCAAGCCTTACATGACTGTTTGCAATCCTTTCAACCCCACAATGGGTCTGTTCTAATTCAATATGTGGACGATTTGTTGCTGTGCTCTGATTCTTTTATGTCATGTTTACATAATACTAAATTGTTGTTGCTCCATCTCTCACAAACAGGGCACAAAGTGGCAAAGGACAAATTACAGCCATGTCAGACTAAGGTCAAATACTTAGGACACTGCCTCACTAAGGGGCTAAGACACCTGACAACCGACAGGATTGAGGCCATACAACACATGACTTTGCCGCAGAGCCAGAAGCAGATTCGTACTTTCCTGGGGATGTGTGGATACTGTAGATCCTGGATCCCAGGTTTTTCTATTCTGGCATTACCATTGCAGGAGCTAGTCTCTTCCTCAAAACCAGAATGTGTTGTACACACAGAAGAGTCAGAGCAAGCGTTCTTCAATCTTAAAGATAGTCTGACTAGAGCACCTGCATTGGGAATACCTGATTATGAAAAGCCTTTTGAGCTATACTGTACGGAAGCTGATGGTTGTGCAGCAGGTGTCCTTACACAGAAACATGGTGACGCTAGCAGACCGGTAGCATACTACAGTGCACAATTAGACAATGTGGCAAGATCACCCCCAACATGTCTCAGAAGTGTAGCAGCAGCGGCTCTTCTGGTCAACTATCTATACACCCCATGCTGTATCAGCTCTGTTAAATTCAGCCCAAACCAGACATGTTTCTTCAGCTAGATTCACAAAGTGGGAACTAGCCCTGATGGCACCCTCAAACATCACCATCAAACGATGTAGCACCTTAAATCCAGCTACATACCTTCCATATGTGTCTCTAGAGACACAAAGGGTGGGAGGTGAGGAGACCCTGGTCGATGATGAATTAGGCAAGAGTACTGACACGCATGATTGTATGGAACACCTGAACCAGACCTTTACTGCAAGGCCCGACATACGTGACACCCCCTTAGAAAATGTAGATTTTACATTTTATACAGACGGGAGATGTCATAGACAGACAGAGACGGGAGAGCTATGTACTGGTTACGCTGTGGTAGACGATCAGGATGTGGTAGAAGCTGAACCCTATGGCCCACCTCACTTAGCCCAAGTGGCGGAACTAGTAGTATTAAGGAGAGCGTGTGAGTTGGCAGAGGGTAAATCAGCCAATATATAAACTGACTCTAGGTACGCCTTCGGCGTAGTGCATGATTTTGGGGCCCTTTTTCATCTTAGAAACTTCACGACAGCAGCAGGTACACCAGTGGCACACTCACAACACATAAAAGGACTTCTGACAGCGATACAGTTACCCAGAACAGTAGCCATCATAAAGTGCAAAGCCCATACCTTTGAAGAAGACCCAGTGTCATTGGGCAACAACAGGGCAGACAAAGCTGCTATATGGGCAGCAGGGCAACCTATGACTGTATCGTCCGAGACTATGATGGTTTTTCAGACATTAGACATGCAGAAATTAATTGAAATGCAAGATTTGTGTTCCCTGCAGGAAAAGGCGGTCTGGAAGGCGAAGGGATGTGGTCAAGAGTCCTCAGGACTCTGGAGGGATAGACAAGGTAAGCCTGTAGTTCCCCGATTATACTATCCAAGCCTGGCTGAAGCAGCACACGGTCTGACTCACCTGGGTAAAGAAGGTATGTGCAAACTGGTGAGAGCATACTTGTGCGCTACTGGATTTTCTTCTCAGGCTGGTAAGAAAGCAATGTCATGTCTTACTTGTTTGAGGAAAAATATTGGGAAAACTATTCCAACTCAGCCATCCCACATCCCTCCTACAGACCGACCTTTTCAGGTAATACAAATTGACTATATCCAATTACCACCGTGCAGGAATCTAAAGTATGTGTTAGTGTGTATTGATGTGTTTTCCGGTTGGGTAGAAGCATATCCAGCAGCCACTAATACTGCTGTGTTCACTGCAAAGAAAATTGTACAAGATTTTGTATGTAGGTTCAGTATCCCTAGAATCATTGAAAGTGATAGGGGTACCCACTTTACTGGTGATATCTTCCAGAATATGTGTAAACTCATGGGAATCTGTAGCAGACTTTACACCCCTTACCGACCACAAGCCAGTGGTAAAGTGGAAAGAGTAAATGGTACCATTAAGAACAAGCTTGGTAAGGTAATGGCTGAAACTGGGTTAGCATGGCCTGAAGCTTTGCCACTAGTCCTCCACAGCATTCGAACCACTCCTAGACCTCCTCTTAATCTGTCCCCCTTTGAGATACTGTTCGGCCGAAAACCTCATTTGATCGTGAGTCCACAAGACGACTTCAAGGGTAATAATGAAGTGACTGTACAATATCTTATAAAAATGAGCAGACAGCTAAAGCAACAACAACAAAAATTAAAAATGCTGTCACCTGGTATGCCAGAAACAAACTGTCATGATGTTGAACCTGGGGACTATGTTATGATCCGCAATTTCTTACGTTCAGGTTGTTTAACAGACCGTTGGGAAGGCCTGTACCAAGTGCTGCTGACCAGTACTACATCACTGAAGGTTGCAGAGAGAGACACTTGGGTCCATTCCACCCACTGCAGGAGAGTCAGTAACCCTTAGAAAGTGCGAGATAAAACTGAGTCCGACAACACAGATCTGTCACTCGTAAATCTGTTTCGGGAGACCTAAAGCCTGCAGTCGAGACACTTAAACCAGAGACTTTGCATCAGAGCTATCTTTCCAGCGATGGAGTGGCGGTTTTTGTTTTTCTTTTGTTCCAGGATCTTCCTTGTTTTTACTTTTTCCAGGACATTCTATTTTTGTGAAGGAGGATGGAGGACAGAGGAAGGTTCTGGCAGTGAAACGGAGGTCGAGAAAAAGTTACTAGAATACTCAGAACAGCCCATTGTCAAGCTTGGTCCAGGGGTTATGAAAAGGTCTGCTAGCTCGGGAACTCGGAGGCAGTGTGAGGAGCTATTGTCTGATGAGTATTGTATCTGCAAGTTCTGCGACTCCCTCGTTGAAGAGAGATGCATCCAGCGATGTCAGTCCACCTGTAATCTGAATGTGGGTGGGCATCCTTTGGAGGATTATCACTCCCTGGTGGGTAAAGTGCTAAACCAAACCGAGTGCTGGGTGTGCTCTCATGTGCCACAGGGGTAGCATAACATAGGACTAGTGCCATTCCCATTAAACATCTCTGAAATACTCGAATTGAGAGGTGGGAGGCCCATAGAGGGGAGGTACAATAACACTAGGTCCCCTAGTCTAACGCTTCGACAATACTCTGTAGACAGATCTTTGCTGTGCCTGAATATCTCTCATGCAAAACGTCTGGAGAATTGGGAAGCTGACCCATCAGATCAGACAATGGCTCGCCACACTCATTTTAGAGGGAGACTCACAAGGTCACCAATAGGCATGAATGTTGATGGAAGTCACAAATTAGGGCATATAACCAAACATAAGAAAGTGTCCTTTGGTAAAGTCTCTATAGATAATTGTTAGAATGTCATCCATGCTGACACGTGTCTTGAGCAAATGAAGAATCTAGGCATGGGTAGTTTCGTCAAAACTCTGTGCGATATAATTAATGGGCATACTGTTCCATATGTACTCCCTGATGATGTGTACTTTGTTTGTGGGAGAAAAGCTTATTCCTGGGTGACTCCGAGTTCCAAGGGCTTGTGTTTCTTAGCTAAACTGGTTCCTGAAATCATGACTATTACTCATGAAGAAATGGTTGGTATTCACAAGACTACATCACCACCATACATACACACACACAGTATGAACACCGTGGCAAGAGAAATGTGATTCCTGGTGAGGAGCCCATAGCTACAAAATTGATTAGTGAAACCGCTGGGTTTCAAGTTATGGTTGCTCTAGATCTCACCAGGACCGCCCGGGTAACATTAAACTTTAAATATATCCAAGACCTAGCTAAATTAATAGATAATATCACCGAGATGTATGATGACACTTTCAGGTATACTGGAAGGGAGCTACAAGCGTACAAGAAGGAGTTGGTGCAACATAGACTGGTACTAAATTATCTCACCTCTATTACTGGTGGGTACTGTGTAACACTGGCCACCCAGTTCGGTGTCAAATGTTGCACGTACATCACCAATAATACGGATGACCCTAAAGAGGTTATAGACCGGAAGATGGATGAAATTTTGCAACTGAAATGGGAATTTCGAAAGAACCATAATTCTTCGTTATATGAGGTCGGGGAAAAGGTGGCAGGTTGGTTCTCATGGTTGAACCCTGTGAAATGGTTCTCTGGTCTGGGGGAGTGGGTACAGGAACTGGTTGCTAGTGTAGGTAAGCTCCTTCTCCTTATACTGGGTGTCATCATAGCAATTGGTTTATTTGTCAAATGTGTTCCTACTGTGTTGAAGTGTGGGAAACAGTCTTCTAGGAGAAACACTTAGAATGAGACAGAAAGGGTGGTGTAAGACACCAAGATCATGGTATGTGAAGAAGTGTTGTATAACCCTGAACTTCAAACAGTGATTGGGTGATAGTTTATTATACTATCAAAGGGTGGAGCTGTCGAAGTCAGCATATTGGATAAAGTCCTTTCAATTAAAATCGAGCAAACTTGGTTGTCTTTGTCTGAAAAGATGCATACGGTACGCTACGGAAGGGCGTACGCAGCTGCAACACGTGGCAACAACAGTATTTAGTCTTTTACATACATTCGCACAAACACTCAGACTTGTAAAATAGTACACATTAAAGGTAGTTTCAACACATAGTCATTTATGTGTTAATATAGTAGTATTTATATTTAATATTATAAGTTATATGCATATCAGCAAAACATATGGTACAGGTTGAAGGAATCTAGTCATGTGTGGTATCATACTAATCCTCTTCGCATTTGCGACTGTCCGGTTCACTCTGCGAAGGAATCGCAGAGTGCATACGCAAGTTATTAATGTTAAGGAATTATGGACTATTATGACTGAGTAATCTTGGCGGGAAGATCAGTGCTCATCCCCTGGAGAGATGACCCCCTCCTTTGGATTCCTGAGCTTAAACTAGCCAATGATTGACAACCCCTTGGACCTTCCTGAAACCTGGACCAATAAAAGCAAGCATGCATATATGCAGCAGCTCCTCATCTAGTGTTCAGACATCTTGTCCCCAGACTTTAGGATTGAATGACTGTACATTGGATCCAGAGGGCCTGCGATAAGTAACGGCTGCACTTATTATTACATTGCTTGAATATATTCTGCTACCTTTTGAGAATAAATCTTTGTGCGTTGGAAACACAAATCAAGAGTCGACAATTGTTATTGGTTAGCGACAATACGCACTTAACACCTTCTAACTAACAGTAATTAAGAATCCCGCCACTTCAATCACGTGTGCTTCCAGTGTCCGCGTTCCAGACCTCAACTCCAAAATGAGGTTTGGTTTAAAACAACTTTATTCAGAGACCGCAGTTCTCCATTGTACTTTCCAAATGCCAGATATAACTGATGTTTATCCGAAAGTCCCGATCCCACAATGAGACTTGTTTAGAAATACCTTTATTGAAGCAGGTGTCAATTCTCATTGTTCTTTCCGAACCACTGTTTTAACAAACCGAGACGGGAATCCCATCCATCATCTCACAAAGATTAGCTCATTATTGTAAATGATAGGATTACCTCAGAACAAAGTTAAAATCATTGCATAAAAAATCTCCCCATATGTCAAATCTTAACATCCACAATGTTAAATATATAAGTCCACATAACATATATACATGCAAATGACCCACCGATCTACTACATTTACCCTCATAAAAAAAAAACATTTTATCTCAAAATCTGTGTCCAATGTTTCTGGTACTAATGCCTTTAAATTATAAATCCATCTCATCTCCGCCTTTGCCAGATTACTGGCTGTGTCACTATTCTTCCAGGATACTTCCAACATTTGTATCCCCCATAATTGTACTATACACTCTGGTTTGCATGAGTGAATCATCTTAAAGTGGTGAGACAAAGAATGTGTCTCTAATCCCTTTTTTTATATTATAAACATGTTCCCTTAATCTAATCTTCAGGGGTCGTGTGGTTCTTCCCACATATATTTTACCACACATACATTGTGCCACATAGACTACATTTCTTGTGTTGCAAGTTATAAACTGATCAATAGAAAGCTTAAAACCATATTTTTCTAATTTGGTCGTTTTCATTGTCGTAGACCTGCATGCCTTGCAGGCCACACATATTCCGCACCTATGGAATACTACCGTTCTAATGGATCTCCTTATCTCCTTCAGTAAACTACTCCTCACTACCTTATGCTTTATATTAGGGGCCTTTCTATATGAATACAGGTGTTTTTGGATTTCCTATCACCACATCCCTTCTTTACAAATCCCATTTTTTTCAGATAATCTTTTCTATTTTTTATGGTCTCTCGTAAATTGGGAAATTAATGCCCATTCAAACTTTTTAGATTGTTTATTCTCTATTTGTTCTTTAGAGGTCAGAAGGGCTTCCCTGTCCAACTGAATAACTGCCTTTTCATCATTATTCACACTCTCTCTACTATATGCTTTTTCTATAAACGAGACTTTCAACTCCTGAATTTGGGCTCTAAAAATCTCTTCCCCTGAATAGTTTCTCCTCACCCTCTTCATCTGCCCTAAAGGAATATTTTCCAACCATGTATGGTGGTGATTGCTATCCCGTTGATTATAGCTAATAGTGTCTGTAGGTTTCCTACACGTCACAGTTTGTATGGACCCATCCTTAATGTATACCGTTAGGTCCAAAAAATTTACACTCACTCTACTGAAATCAAAAGTCAGTTCAATATATGAATTATTAATATTCAAATATTCACAAAACCTACACAAACCTCCTTCTGTACCCTTCCAAATGAAAAATCCCATCATCAATGTACCGGTAACTGGAGTTTGCCAGAACACACCTGAACAAGCCAAATTTCTCTCTGGGAAAATGTCCTATATACAGAGGAGACCAAATTAGTACTTTTTGGTAAAGCACATGATTGCTATGTTTACAGAAAACAAAATGAAAAAAGCAGCTCCAAAAAAACAGTCAAATATGGAAAAGATTCACTAATGTTTTAGGGTTTTGCTGTGCTGCATCTGGCAGGCCATTTTGGAGTGCAAAGTTGAAACCAGTCAAAAAGCAGGGTCTTCTTCGAAGGTCATGGTTCTTTCAGCAGCACAATGATCCCAAACACACTTCAAACAGCACCCAAGAATTGTTCAAGACAAGACGCTGGACTATTCTGAAGAGGCCAAAAATCAGTCAAGATCTAATTTTCTTAGAACACCTATGGAAAGATCTGAAAACAGTACTTTGGTGATGGTGCCTTTCAAATCTGGGAGAACTGAAGCAGTTTGCACAAGAGGTGTGGTTCAAACTGTCAGTGAAAGGTTCAGAAAGTTCATCCATTGTTATAAGAAGTGCTTATTTGCAGTTATTTTGACCAAAGGCTGTGCTACCATGTTAAGTTTAGGGTGTCAAAAATGTTGTCAATTCCATTTATTTTCATTTTCTAATTTAAAAGTATGTACTGTATTAAAATCAGAATTATGTATTTTGACAACAAAATAATTTTGGAGACTAAATTTTGCAGTTAATTTTACCTTATATTTAGATGACATTTTGAGGGTTTTTTTTTTTAATAAGTGCAAGGGTGCTAATATTTTTATTAATTGTATATCAAAGGGTGAAAACATCCATTATCGCTAGTGATATAGCTTCACCCTATACATCAAGGAGTGTCTGTGATAAGATTTTACGGATTTTTCCAAAGCATGGAGAAGTCTATTTAAGTGATGTCTTGGTACATATAACATCACAATACTTATTCTGTTGCCATCTCAGGATAGTCTGGGTCACACCTATACATATTCCCTGTGACTGACCCGACAAAGTGGTAACTGCTTCAGGCTAGGATCATTGGGGTCACTGAGTATCGCTCAGCTGTCATTTTTTTATTAATGTATCTTGGCGATAAGTGATTTTTAATAAGTCCATTTACCATTTGCAACTCAGAGTGTCTCTTTCCCGCAGGAAAGGCTACAGTGATCTCATATAAATTGCTCTTTTTTTGTTCAGAAAACAGTTATGAGTCTCATTTAGAATTAGGAGCAAATCCAACTAAATTATGCAAAATGTACACACGGACAAACCAATGTGCGATTCAGAGGGTGCAAATGTAATTTTTTGTTTGCATCCAGGGAAAATACTGCCTGCATTTGCATGTAGCACACAAATATTGTGCAGCTTCATTTTAATACTTCAATTTAGAGTTGAATTTTAGCAATATTGTGGAGGCAATAGGAATGGGCAAGGAACTGGATGTGGGGAGTGAAACTGAGGGCATAGTCAATGATGACCCCCAGGCAGTGTGCTTGGGGAACAGGGAAAAGAGTGAGACCATCAACCTTAAGCGACATTAGATGGGGGATGTGATGCCAAGTGATGGAAAGGTGGTAGATAGATGATATTTGGATATGTTGAGTTTACGGTAGCCTCCAGCCATCTAAATGGATATGACAGAGAGGCAGTTTGACACACAAGAGGGGTGAGATGAAATGAGGACAAAGGTAGATTAGTTGTCAAAAAGGTGATATTGGAAAAGAGACAATGGGGGTTATGGGATCGGGAGAAGTTAAGGGTTTTGAAGTAGGATTGTTTGATAATAGAGATGGCAGTTTAATAGAAAAACAAGATGAATTTGAAATGGATAAAGACTGCTTCAGAGCTGGACTTTCTCCTGAGACACTCTGCAGAATGAGAGCATCTCTGAAACTAGGGAGTGAACTTGGTTTGGCAAAGTATGGGTTTAGCATGACAGAGGTGAAGTGTGGTGGAAGGGGCAGCTTCATCTAGGGTTGCAGAGATGGTGGAGTTGTAAAAGGAGACTGTTGTGTTAGGGCAAAACAAAGAGGATATGGGAGAGAGGAGTGGGAGAGGGGTCAGGATCACATAGGTTACAGGGTGTTCTCATGGTTTTGGGTGCTTGAGGAGGAGCTGGAGGTTGTAAGAGTTTGAAGGAGAGGATGCTATGGTCAGAAAACAGGACTAATGATTTAGAGAAGTCAGAGATATCACAGAGGTGAGAGAATATATGGTCAAAGTAATGCCCATCACTGTTTGTTTGAGAAGAGGTCCAGTGGTTGAGACCATGAGCATAGGTGATGGATGTTATGGTTCTGTTCAAAAACAATTCCTTAATTACAGCCATGGAGCCAGACACGTGATATAAACGTTTAAACTGTTTATTGCAGAAAAAGTATAGTCCGGGAAGACAAAATAAACAGTAAACAGTTCAGGCTGAATGAAACAATGGACTTCCAGATCTTGCCAAACCACTGGTAAATAATAATGAAATACAGCAAATAACTTAACTGAAACCAGTTGGCAGTAGTAGCCAGAAACATGCAGGTAATCCAGAAACAAAAAACATGAGCAGGCTTAGGAACTTCAATGACCAGCAAAGGATTCAGGAAGAGGCAGGCATATATAGGACAAAGTCAGGTGTGGCTGATTAGCTAGCTGTGCTAGTTAACCCCTGATAGTCGGAAAGGCCAAACAGCAGCACCTCTGGAGGATCACAGGTACTGCAGGGTAATATGCACACAGAGATACAAGGAGATCCTAACATTATCCCCCCCGTTAAAGGAGCGGATTCCTGACGCTCCATAAATAGTCTCTGTCAGGCTTTTCTCTTCTTCTGCTTACTCTTCTTGCGGGATTTTCTAGGAGACATAATTGAGCCCTTCTCCAATGGAGTGCAGACAAAGCCCAGTTCTTTAAAAGCACAGGAAGAATTGTCAAGTTCATCCACCAAGTCTCTAGAATTATCAATTTCAGACTCAGAGTCTGAGTCCCATTCAAGAGTCGGAACCGGACCTATTATTTTATGACAGGATGGTGAAATGCCCATGAAGCCGGCAACCAAGGTTTGTTGTGATTGGTACAGTCGAGAAAGGGTTTTTTCCTGTTTGTTCTTTTTATTTTTTTAAGATATAGGTTGACCAACGGAAGCAACGGACATCGATGATTTCTGAATAAGCATTGGAGCTGAAACACAGGCCGGAATGGAAACAGAAGAACTATGACCAGAAAACTCAACTGTTGATGGAGAGTACTTCTTACAAATGGCGTTGACAAAGTCCATGGTATTATGGATAATAAGGTTTTCATAATTTAGAAGAGAGAAGGCCCAAGTCTGTGGCTCCCTTCTAAAACTCATGATAATAGAACCCACTTGGTTAAATTGGTTGGCAAAGTAATCCGGAGAATCTTGAAACTTTTTCATGGAAAGTTGAAGTACTGAAATAAACTGTGATGTCTCCATCAAAGAAGACTGGAGGAGGATCTGATGACTTAGAAGAGGCATCTGGGCATTCTAGCTCACCAGCAAACTCCAGGGAGTGATCAACTTGGGCAGAGGTCTCTGGAGAGTCCCTCACAGGGACGGCAGAGCAGGAGTCCCCAGCTGGGATGGCAGAGTAGGAGTCCCTCACAGGGACGGCAGAGCAGGAGTTCCCGGCTGGGACGGCAAGTTGGGCACACCTGACGGGAATCCCAGACTGGGCACAGCACTCAGACTGGCTAGCACAGTGAAGAGCCTCAGAGCAGACAGTACTGTGAGAAACCGCAGAGCAGGCAGCACTGTGAGAAGCCGCAGAACAAACAGCACTGTGAGAAGCCACAGAGCAGACAGCACTGTCAGAAGCCGCAGAGCAGTGGTAACTCGGGCTGAACCGCATAGAGTGGCAACTTAGGCGAAACCGCATAGAGTGGCAACTCGAGCAAAACCGCATAGAGTGGCAACTCGGGCTGAACCGCATGGGACAGGGCCCTCTCTGGAGCAGACTGGAGGGACAGAGCCCTCTCTGGAGCAGACTGCAGCAGGAAACTCGGGCGCAGAGGCTGCGGCAGGAGACTCAGGTGCAGAGGCTGCGGCAGGAGACCCGGGTGCAGAGGCTGCGGCAGGGGACTCAGGCCCGGACACAGTGGCAGGAGACTGGGGACCGGACACAGTGGCAGGAGACTCAGAGCTGGAGGCAGATGATGGCACCTCAGAGCTGGAGGCAGAGGCAGGGACCTCAGAACAGGAGGCAGAGGCTGGCGCCTCGGAACAGGAGGCAGAGGCTGGCACTGAGGATAGGGTAGAGAGCACCCGAGATGTGCAGGGAGAAGGTAGAACTATTGAATACGAGGGGGTAAATGTATTAAGCATCGGATTTGTCAAATTTGCGATTTTCGGAGATTGTGGGGGCCATATTGAAAACGGCAACTTTATTAAAGGCAAAACATTTTTTTTTTTGATTGAGGGAAAATAGGTAATGGAGAGGGTAGGAAATGTTGGGAGGGAAATTGAAAAGAGGAAGGTGGAAGGCACATGTAGATAATGTTTGGAGTAGGGGCAAGGAAAAATAGAAGACAGACCACTTATGGGAGTAACTTTCGGGTATACCGCTACGTGGTAGTTAGGCAGGAAGCGGAAAGGTAGTAAATGGAAGGTCAAATTGTGATATAGGTTGAACACTGAAGAGGAGTGAGTGGAATGTATAATGATATATAGGATAACTGGATGATAGGTAGCTGACTGACGTGTAACTGACTGATGTGTAACTGACTGTCTTTCAGAAAAAGAAAGATGTCATCTTTACTGTCAGTCAAAAGAAACCGGAGATGTGGTGTACATGAAAAGACTAGCACATGATGGAACCCAATGCTCATATAAGGATTCTCACAATATTTGTGTGAGAGGTGACTGTCTGGTGAGTAATACACAAATATTGTTTATAGGACTTGAATTCAAATTTAACAAATGTGGTGTTTGTGTATGCTTTCAATAGCAAAATATTTATTAAATATTGTATGTTCTTCTACATTTGAACACAACAACCACTTTGCTAAACACAGTACTTGTTATTGTTTTTTATTGAATGGACACTTTAATTTGTTGTTTTTGACACTGAAATTATTGTATTTATTGTTAAGGGAACATCTGTTATTTTGACTTGACTGGTAATTTTTCATTATTAGGTCTTTTTATCTTGAGACAATATTGATAAGCTTTTTACCATTTTAGATTGTTTTAACTATTACAGTTTAGTGTAATAGTGTAATAGTGTTTAGTTTCTATTATTCGAGCAAGGTAGGGTTGGTCCCTTGTTTCCTAGTGAGACTTTTTTCTGTGGAGTTGAGCACCTAGGGGTTCTTTACATTTTGTAATTGTAGAATGTCCCCGCATATGAGCTTATGAAAGTTCTATGTCCATGTTAGGTAAGAAGTACAACCTGGGGGTTCAACTTTGTACATTGGTCATTCCTGTACAATACTATGGAGCTCTTTGGCCTTCCAAGGGACATGTATGGTCCGCTGAGTTTCTACGTTGTGTAGAGGTAGAAACTCCAGAGCTGGTGGTACAGTGACTGTATGCAAAGGTTATATAGAAATAGATGAGCGAACCTGTGTGTCCGGTCATCAGTGTTGAAAAAAGGGAATATGGGGTCTCATAGCATCTAAAACGGGCATAATTTCTTCCTCAGAGTCATTGGGAAAATTGGGGTACGATCTCTTTTCTAATAACCATGGTTTCTGTTACATATGGGGGAGGGGTGATACTACTTGATTCTTGAATTCAACTAGTATAAGCTTTCCATACATTTACATGTTTGCACAGTCTGTATTTGTCCCAAACTATGCAAGTTAAAAGAGCCTGCAATCAACAGGCTCAAATTTTATGACCGTTTATTCTGTTATGATTCCTAGTACAAATTCAGGGAGAGTAAGTGGTGTTTGAAAAAAAAAACTAATGTATTTATTAAGGCAGAGATACACGGAAAGCCAATTGGTGTCGACAAAAGTAAACAGCAACTCAGTTCATAGGAGTTGCAGGGTTAAGCAGCGGAAATAGGTATACTCTGACAACACAATGAAGTATAGATACAGTAAATGGCAAGACTTCTTCCATATAGGCAGCAGGTTCCAAGGTTTAATGGGTAAAAAGCAGAGGGTAACAAGTTAAGTACTGGTACAGGATGGCAGGGTTGCCAGGTAAAGCAGTGGAGCTGAAGACTTTTGTTACCAGGCGGGTGAGGTGATCTGCAGGCACAGATAGCAGAAAGGTCCAGGTAAGCCGGGAAGCTTGGCAGTGTAGAGTTAAGGATGGATGTAATGCCAGTTGTGGCCTGCGTGGAGATGGTGCTGTAGAGCAACACAGTGCAAGGGAAGGTGTAGAGGCAAGGCCGTGCTGTAAATCTGGAACACAGCTATTACAGATAAGTCCAATGGAACAGATAGTGGGGACCACGAACCTGAGGCTGGGAGGTGATAACACAGATGATAGGCAGAGTCAAACAGCAGGCAAAATGTTTGGTCCAGGCAGCTATATACATAGGGTCACAAGCAATAAGGTCAATCAAGGCAGCAGTCAGGGGTGGGCAGGTAACAGGCAGAGATTAAACCAAAGTATCAGACTGGAGCAGAATACAGGGTTTACAGACAAACAATAGCAGCAAGGAAAATCGTTGAACTGCTCAGGTTGCAGGGAAAGGCAGTCTGTTAAAGGCCAGCCACAGGAGCTTAGCATCCCGGAGCTAATAAAATTTACCCCAACACGTTAGGAGAGTGGTCCAAGGACAACAACAGCACCTAACAAATATGAATTTGATTCTTTAGGGCACAATGAGCCAGTATATGTTTTTTCAAAGTGGTGCAGCAGATGTGGAGTGGCAAGAGCAGAAGATCAGTCTTGCTGCAGCATTAAGTTGAAATGAAGCGGGAATAGATGGATGAGTGGAATGCAAGATAGCAGAAGCTTGAAGTAGTCAAGATGGGAGATGAGAGAGTGGATGCGAATTTTGTAGCATATTGGGTTAGAAAAGATAGTATTATGGCAATACTTATAAGGTGGAATTAAGATGACTTGGAGAGAGATGGGATGTGAAGAATAATGCAGAGTGTGGATTCAAGTGTGAAACCAAGGTAGTGGATTTAGAAGATTGAGGAAAATGTGATGTTTGAGGTGCAGTTGGACAGAGAGTCTTTATATTTGTGAGAATAAGAAAGAGTGCTAAATTAAGCATAGAGCTGGGCTAATATTCCCCTACAGGATCAAAATCAAACTCCTTACCCTCTGTCACTCACCGGACTGTGAGTGCTTCTTCCCGGACATTTAGGAACCGTGGCCGTCCTCCATCCTGAGGGACTGCGCATGCGCAGCCCTTTCTAATCCTTCAGTGTATGTTCCTTTAACTTAATTGGCAGATCAGGCAACACTCCCTATATTAAGCACCTGTGGTCAACACCACGTTGCCTGATCTTGGAGTCTCATTCCCCATGAGTCTCTGAAGGTGTTCCTGTGTATCCTCGTTATTCAGCGCTGCTGATTCCTGTGGTTTCCAAACCACTTCTACCTCTGTGGTTTCCAAACCACTTCTACTACTGTGGTTCCCATACCACTTCTACTCGTCTGTGTATCATCCTGACTGTTAGCTGATTCCTATCCGCTGCCTCCGTGCATTACAGTCTTCAATTCACATCCACTCACCTGATTATCATCGTGACTGTTAGCTGATTCCTATCCGCTGCCTCCGTGCACTACAGTCGTCTAACCACTTCAACTCTACCATATATTATTGTGACTGTTAGCTGATTCCTATCCGCTGCCTCCGTGCACTACAGTCTTCAATCCACATTCACTCACCTGTTCATCATCGTGACTGTTAGCTGATTCCTATCCGCTGCCTCCGTGCACTACAGTCTTCAACCTGCAACTCGTCTGTGTTTCATCGTGACTGTTTGGCTGATTCCTATCCGCTGCCTCTGTGCGCTTCAGTCTTCAGTTCATCTCAACTCTCCCGTGTTTCCTCGAGACTGCTGCCACTATTGCTATCCGCTACTCTCCGTGATCAACAGTTCCTGTTCAACTCTGCTCTCCCGTGTGCCATCATCACTGCACCTGCTGGTTGCTATTGGCTACCTCCGTGTGTCCGCAGAGACCTGCTGCTGCTACTCCTCAGCTCTACTCATCCATCTACTGCTGATCCGCTCTCCACGCTTTCCTGTGTTCCCGCTGGTCTCTACCCGCCTGTCAGCATTGGATTCGTGTCTCTCTACTTACCCCTCTGCTAGACCATCGCCATTCTCCAGGGTCCTCCAGGAGTCCAGTTCCACGCTCTACTGATTCCTGTATATTTGTTTCCCTGCTGGTCTACCTACCTGTGCGCTGCACCTACTAGACCACCGCTTCACCCATCCAGGGACTTTGCATCCTGCCGGCCTCCTGCCGTTCAGGTATCTCTGCACTCCTGTCTGACTGCCTGCTTCTGAACCACGGTATGCATACTTCTCATTGACTGTGCTGGTGTATTGCATATCTTGCTGGACTGTGTTGGTTCTCCTCTGGAGTTTGCTATCCGCTGAGTCTATTGCCATCATTGACTGTGTTATCTCGTGCTGGATTACTTCAAGAGACTTCCTATTATGGCAGTGCTGTTCAGTCATATATATATATATATTGTGCATATTACTGTGGATCAAAGTTAAGGTGCCCGTGTATATCTTGTGTTGCAGTCTCTCCCCGTGCACCTCCTCACATATATATTCAGTGGTACAACTTGCTAGTGGCAGACCACTGATCCCTGTTTCCAGTATCACCTGTTCCAGTATCCTCTCACATAGCAGTGGTACAACTTGCTAAACGCAGACCACTGACTCCCCGGATACCTCCACTTGGATTCCATTCCTTCACTCAGACAGCGGTACAACTTGCTATCCGCAGACCGCTGACTCTCATCACCTCCTCGTTTCTGTTGGACATTCCTCCTCACTTTAGCAGTGGTACAACTTGCTACCGCAGACCACTGACTACCTTCACGTGTCCTTTGTCCATACAGTTCCTCGTGTATTATTACCTCCATATTGCCAGTGCTGCTAGTCATAGACTTTCCTGAGCATCTCATCATCTGCTATTTCCTGTTCCGTGATCACCCTGCTACCAGAGTACCATATTACCACCTATACTGCTCTGGTAAGCCTATCACCTGGTGATCCCTAGGTAAAGACTCCTAGTGCCCGTGACAGTAAGATCAGGCCCATGACAGACCCAGATACGGAACCTACCGCTAAAGAGATGCTGCAGCATCTGGTCAGCCGTGTGGAGCAACAGGATGCTCGCCAACAGCTGTTACTTCAATGTTACCAATCGTTAACCTCCCAAGGAACATCTGGACAGACTGTTACAGCTAATATTGAAGCTCCTGTGCTTTCCTCCGTTTCCCCAGTGCCATCCCAGGTGTCTACAGCTCCCACGCTTCACCTGCCTACTCCGTCAAAATACGACGGGGACCCCAAAACTTGTAGGGGTTTTCTTAACCAATGTTCAGTCCATTTTGAGCTCCAACCTCAAAATTTTTCTACCCATCGTTCCAGAGTGGCCTATCTTATCTCATTGTTTTCTGGACAAGCCCTGGCTTGGGCCTCCCCTCTGTGGGAAAGAAACGATCCAATTCTACAAGATAGTGCCAAATTCATTTCCACGTTCCGAAATGTGTTCGATGAACCAGGTCGTGTGACCTCCGCTGCTTCCAGCATTCTTCGTTTGCGACAAGGCTCCCATACAGTAGGCCAGTATGTCATTCAATTTAGGATCTTAGCCTCTGAACTTCAGTGGAACACTGAAGCATTAGTTGCCGCCTTCTGGCAGGGGCTCTCCGATAAAATTAAAGATGCACTGACTACCCAAGAGCTTCCTTCGTCACTAGAAGATTTGATCTCTCTTTGCCATCGTGTATATATGAGATTTCGTGAAAGAGAGTCTGAGAAAACAACGGCTGTTAAAGCACCTCTTCGTTCAACCCCTCAATTTCGTCCAGCTTCACCCTCTGTGATTCCCATGGAGATAGGACGTTCCAAATTATCTTCAGAGGAGAGGAAACGAAGAGTAAAGAATAGACTCTGTATCTATTGTGCTGATTCCACGCATATGCTCAGCTCTTGCCCTAAGAGATCGGGAAATGCCAGGCCCTAACTAGTTCTGGAGAGGTGAAGTTAGGGTCCCTGGAGTCCTCTCCATTGTCTATGAAATCTAAAGTCTGCGCTTTTGATGTTACGATTTCCTTTGCTACCAAATCCTTTGAGTCACAGGCATTGATTGATTCCGGAGCAGCAGGAAATTTCATTTCTAAATCACTAGTGAATCAATGGTCCCTACCAGTGATTACTTTAAAAACACCCATTACTGTGATGGCTATAGATGGATCACGTCTCATCAATGGTCTCATCACCCAGAGTACGTCTCCAGTAACTCTTCAGATTGGTGTACTACACCATGAAGAAATTTCGTTTTTAATTCTTCCAGTTACGACAAGTCCGATTGTCTTAGGCCTTCCATGGCTTCAGTGTCACTCTCCCCAGATTGACTGGCGCACCCCTCAAGTTACGTCTTGGGGGTCTGAATGTCACCATCGTTGCCTTTCCCAAGTTATTCCTCTTAAAGTACAGCAATCTTCCATCTCATCTTCCTCCCCGGGACTCCCTCCTCAGTATGCTTCATTTGCCGATGTGTTTGATAAAGCTCAGTCTGAACGTCTTCCTCCTCATCGTTCTTGGGATTGTCCGATCGACCTTCTACCTGGCAAGACTCCTCCCAGGGGTCGGGTCTATCCTCTCTCGTTACCTGAAACTCAAGCCACATCTGAGTACATACAGGAGAATCTCCAGCGTGGGTTTATTCGACCTTCCACCTCTCCCGCTGGAGCTGGGTTCTTCTTCGTCAAAAAGAAGGATGGATCACTACGCCCTTGCATAGATTTTCGTGGACTCAACGCCATTACTATCAAGAATCGGTATCCCATTCCGCTGATCACTGAGCTATTCGATCGCATCAAGGGAGCTCGGATATTTACTAAGTTGGATCTTCGTGGTGCCTACAATTTAATTAGAATCCGTTCCGGTGACGAATGGAAGACAGCGTTCAACACCAGAGATGGGCATTACGAATATTTAGTAATGCCTTTCGGGCTGTGTAATGCCCCCGCTGTTTTCCAAGGCTTCATCAATGAGATCTTTCGGGACTTATTATATGTATGTGTCGTTGTCTACCTGGACGACATATTGATCTTTTCACAGGACCTGCCTTCTCATCACCAACATGTGGCAGAGGTCCTCTCCAGACTACGGGAAAATTCATTGTTCTGTAAATTGGAAAAATGTTCATTCGAGTTACCCCAGATTCCATTCTTGGGGTATATAGTTTCCGGAGTTGGCCTGAAGATGGATCCAGACAAAGTAAATGCTGTATTACATTGGCCCCAGCCAACTACTCTTCGTGCCATCCAGCGTTTTTTAGGTTTTGCCAATTACTATAGAAGCTTCATTCAAGACTTTTCATCCATTGCATCTCCTATTGTGGCCCTGACTCGGAAAGGGGCTAATACTAAGCAATGGTCATCTGAGGCTCTCCAAGCCTTTCAAATTCTCAAAGAGTCCTTCTCGTCTGCTCCCATTCTTCGACAGCCTGATGTGACACTCCCCTTCTTCCTAGAAGTAGATGCCTCTAATGTGGGCTTAGGAGCCATTCTCTCCCAACGCTCGGAGCAACAAAAATTACATCCTTGTGCCTTCTACTCTCGGGGTCTTCTGCCCGTAGAGAAAAATTATACTATCGGGGACAAGGAGTTGCTGGCCATCAAAGCTGCATTAGAGGAATGGAGATACTTGTTGGAAGGAGCTCGCCATCCGGTGACGATCTTCACGGATCATAAGAACTTGTCATATCTGCAATCTGCCCAATGCTTGAACCCTCGTCAAGCAAGATGGTCTCTTTTCTTTTCCCGTTTTGAATTAATTATAACCTTCAAACCAGCCGCTAAGAACAAGAAAGCTGACGCTCTATCTCGAGCTTTTGTGACGTCCTCTGATGTAGAAGAGGTTCCCAACCATGCTATTTTAGACCCCAAATGTATTTCTCTGGCTGCTTCATCCACCAAAATGCTACCATTTGGGAAGACCCTCGTGCCTCCTACTGTGAGGAGGAAAATCCTTTCGTGGTTCCATGCCTCTCGTTTTTCTGGACACGCCGGTGAACACAAGACCTTTGAGATTCTCTCTCGAAGTTACTGGTGGCCTTCAATGAGGAGAGACGTCAAAGAGTTTATTGCTTCCTGTGATTTATGTTCTCAGTTCAAATCCTCCCGCAGAACTCCAGCAGGGTTGCTGCGACCACTACCCATTCCGTCCAAGCCTTGGACCCATATTAGTATGGATTTCGTTACTGATTTGCCTCCAAGTAAGAATCACAATACTATTTGGGTAGTGGTAGACAGATTTTCGAAGATGGCTCATTTCGTCCCTCTGTCCGGTTTACCTTCCTCGTCTACTCTGGCTGAACATTTCATTAAAGAAATCTTCCGCATCCATGGATGTCCGTCTGAGATTGTGTCAGATAGAGGAGTACAATTCGTTTCCAGATTCTGGCGGGCCCTTTGTAAAACCTTGGGCATACGATTAGCACTCTCATCTTCTTACCATCCGCAATCTAACGGACAAACGGAACGAGTCAATCAAGATCTTGAGACTTTTATAAGGATGTTCTCTTCAGCCAATCAAGACAACTGGGTAGAATTGCTTCCTTGGGCTGAATTCGCCCATAACAACATGTACCATGAGTCATCATCCAAAACTCCATTCTTTGTGGTCTACGGTCACCATCCGTCTTTTCCGGAATTTCCTGCCCTCCCGCCCACCCAAGTTCCTGCTGTGGAGACTGCTTGTCAGACCTTCAAAAATATCTGGTCTCAGGTCAAAACCTGTTTAAAGAAGACATCTAACAAATATAAGTCTTTCGCAGATAAGAAGAGGCGGGCTATTCCACCACTAAAAATTGGAGATCGTGTCTGGTTATCTACCAAAAATATTCGTTTGAAGGTTCCATCTATGAAATTCGCCCCTCGTTTTATTGGTCCATATAGGATCATTCAAGTTATCAATCCAGTATGTGTTAAACTTCTTCTTCCTAAGAATCTTCGGATTTCCAATGCCTTCCATGTGTCCTTGCTCAAACCTCTCATCATCAACCGTTTCTCGACTCCTCCCTCAGCACCGCAGCCAGTTCAAGTTCATCAGGAGGAGGATTTCGAGATTACTGAGGTATTGGATGCAAAAACTTCGCGAGGAGTTCTCCGTTTCCTCGTTCATTGGAAGGGCTTTGGTCCTGAAGAGCGTTCATGGATCAAAGCTGAAGATCTTAATGCTCCTGCCCTTCTGAAGAAGTTTTATTCCAAAAATCCGGACAAGCCCGGTTCCAGGCGTTCTGTGCCCACCTTTAAAAGGGGGGTACTGTCACTCACCGGACTGTGAGTGCTTCTTCCCGGACATTTAGGAACCGTGGCCGTCCTCCATCCTGAGGGACTGCGCATACGCAGCCCTTTCTAATCCTTCAGTGTATGTTCCTTTAACTTAATTGGCAGATCAGGCAACACTCCCTATATTAAGCACCTGTGGTCAACACCACGTTGCCTGATCTTGGAGTCTCATTCCCCGTGAGTCTCTGAAGGTGTTCCTGTGTATCCTCGTTATTCAGCGCTGCTGATTCCTGTGGTTTCCAAACCACTTCTACCTCTGTGGTTTCCAAACCACTTCTACTACTGTGGTTCCCATACCACTTCTACTCGTCTGTGTATCATCCTGACTGTTAGCTGATTCCTATCCGCTGCCTCCGTGCATTACAGTCTTCAATCCACATCCACTCACCTGATTATCATCGTGACTGTTAGCTGATTCCTATCCGCTGCCTCCGTGCACTACAGTCGTCTAACCACTTCAACTCTACCATATATTATTGTGACTGTTAGCTGATTCCTATCTGCTGCCTCCGTGCACTACAGTCTTCAATCCACATTCACTCACCTGTTCATCATCGTGACTGTTAGCTGATTCCTATCCGCTGCCTCCGTGCACTACAGTCTTCAACCTGCAACTCGTCTGTGTTTCATCGTGACTGTTTGGCTGATTCCTATCCGCTGCCTCTGTGCGCTTCAGTCTTCAGTTCATCTCAACTCTCCCGTGTTTCCTCGAGACTGCTGCCACTATTGCTATCCACTACTCTCCGTGATCAACAGTTCCTGTTCAACTCTGCTCTCCCATGTGCCATCATTACTGCACCTGCTGGTTGCTATTGGCTACCTCCGTGTGTCCGCAGAGACCTGCTGCTGCTACTCCTCAGCTCTACTCATCCATCTACTGCTGATCCGCTCTCCACGCTTTCCTGTGTTCCCGCTGGTCTCTACCCGCCTGTCAGCATTGGATTCGTGTCTCTCTACTTACCCCTCTGCTAGACCATCGCCATTCTCCAGGGTCCTCCAGGAGTCCAGTTCCACGCTCTACTGATTCCTGTATATTTGTTTCCCTGCTGGTCTACCTACCTGTGCGCTGCACCTACTAGACCACCGCTTCACCCATCCAGGGACTTTGCATCCTGCCGGCCTCCTGCCGTTCAGGTATCTCTGCACTCCTGTCTGACTGCCTGCTTCTGAACCACGGTATGCATACTTCTCATTGACTGTGCTGGTGTATTGCATATCTTGCTGGACTGTGTTGGTTCTCCTCTGAAGTTTGCTATCCGCTGAGTCTATTGCCATCATTGACTGTGTTATCTCGTGCTGGATTACTTCAAGAGACTTCCTATTATGGCAGTGCTGTTCAGTCATATATATATATATATTGTGCATATTACTGTGGATCAAAGTTAAGGTGCCCGTGTATATCTTGTGTTGCAGTCTCTCCCCGTGCACCTCCTCACATATATATTCAGTGGTACAACTTGCTAGTGGCAGACCACTGATCCCTGTTTCCAGTATCACCTGTTCCAGTATCCTCTCACATAGCAGTGGTACAACTTGCTAAACGCAGACCACTGACTCCCCGGATACCTCCACTTGGATTCCATTCCTTCACTCAGACAGCGGTACAACTTGCTATCCGCAGACCGCTGACTCTCATCACCTCCTCGTTTCTGTTGGACATTCCTCCTCACTATAGCAGTGGTACAACTTGCTACCGCAGACCACTGACTACCTTCACGTGTCCTTTGTCCATACAGTTCCTCGTGTATTATTACCTCCATATTGCCAGTGCTGCTAGTCATAGACTTTCCTGAGCATCTCATCATCTGCTATTTCCTGTTCCGTGATCACCCTGCTACCAGAGTACCATATTACCACCTATACTGCTCTGGTAAGCCTATCACCTGGTGATCCCTGGGTAAAGACTCTTAGTGCCCGTGACACCCTCACATTTTTAGCCCTCATTCAATCCTTTCCTCCCTACATGCTGTTCTCCTCTCTGCTCTGCCACCGATCGCTGCCTCCTCTGCTTATTCACTCCCACCTTCAAGACCTCTCATGTGCTGCTCTTAACTTGTGGAACTCACCCACTTTCCATCTCTCTCTAAGGCTTCAAATGGGTTCAAAGCCTATTTCTTTGCAACAAAAACTACCAGCTCTCCTGCTAACCCACCACTATTGCCCCCTTCACCCTGTCTAGCTCCCTCTGTGTCACCCAATTTGTGTGCTCCACTCTAGATTGTAAACTCTCATATGCAGGACCCTCATCCCTCATGTTCTCTTTCTTTTATTACTTATGGCACCGGCAGACCTGTGACTTCTCTCTTTTCCTCAATTAGTGGCTCTGCTATGGTTTTATTCCAGCAGGTAAATGTATCAAGCTGTGAGTTTCCTGCGGGTTTTAAAAGTGGAAATGTTTCCTATAGCAACCAGTCACTTTCTAGTTGTCATTTATTTAGGACATTTTACAAAATGTTTGCTAGAATTTGGTTGCTATAGGCAACATCTTCACTTTTCAAACCCTCCAGAAACTCGCAGTTTGATACATTTACCCCCAGGTGTCCAGTTCATAATGGCAATTAAAATGTTTGTGAGTTATGGGCAGAGCTTCACATTATTTCGACTACAAAGTATTTAAATTTATTCCCTGTCTGAATTACTAATAATTCCCCTTTTTCCATTTCCAATGATCTTTGTATCAATTGTAGAGGAAGTCTAGAAATCCTGTTCTCTGTAACTTGTGAAGATAGAAAGAAACATGAGTATACATTATACATTTATGTAAATCCATGTTATGTCCGCTTAGCTATTCTTCCCAAGAAACACGCTGTGGAACCTCTTTAAACAGCTTTAAAAACATTTTTTAGTGTATTAATAAACAACTTTGCTGGGTAGCAGATCTGTATATCCACTACTCCTTTAATTTCTAACTCCAACCTAAGTTGGGTAAATGAGTGCCCCTACTGCCACCAAAGGCTAATACATCAAAATTACCATGCTACCACTTTTGTTAAGTTACTTGTTGATTTACCTGTCACAGCTTGAAACTGTATTATCATATTTTATATTTATGGCCTCTGGCTGTCACACTTTTAATGGTGAATAACATATTATCTGGGTTTCCGTTTTCAACTAGATTTTCCAAGGATTATTATTTATGGTCACAAATATGAACATTTCTGTCTGCAATAAACAAACACATATTTTTAACACATTGGGGTTTCTCTATTTCTAGAACCCCTGTGTTACTTGCAATTTTGGATTTGTTACCTGTTCCTTATGTGAAATTGTAGGAGTTCTGATGGCATTCTTCTTTTTTTCACCAGCGGGTGTCCCCTGCAATTTTGTTTTTGTTTTGTTTTTAGGGGGGGGTATAAAGGGGGGAGGGAGGGAGCATGCTGACAGCTGTCAGCAGCTCCTAGTCCCCGGACAGTGATGTCACACACTGTCCCAGCTGCCTGTAGAGGAAGAAGGAGGAGTTCCAGCTCTGCACCAGCTCGTTAGGTAGGTATGCTGACCTAAGGGGTGGGGCTTATGATGTGTGTGTATGGGGGGTAAATAAGTGTCTACGGGGATTGTAATGTGCTGAAGGGGTGGCGTTTTAAATGTTATGTTTTATTACAATGTATGCATCATATGCTGCATGCTAAAAATTAAGAGGTGCTCCAAAACTATATATATTATAAAGACACAGTCATGCCCTTATATTAAGGTTGCATCTAATGAACGGTCATTCCGCCAAATTAAATCTGTGAGAGGGGGGGCATGGTGTTTGAGGGGCTACATTTTAAAAAGTATTAAAACTATTAAACTGAAATTTCAGAAAAAAAGAATAAAAAATTACAAATTAGGAATAATCTCGCCGTTATTTTCCACTTCCTGTTTTGCAAAAGTCACTGTTTTTCTGTTTTGTTTTTTTGGGAGAGCGTAACTTAGTGTACAGGAGGGTTAAAGACTTTGGGCTAGATTTACTATCAGGCATGTTTGTAAACCCGCCGACTTTCGACGGGTTTGGCGGCGGTTTAGCCATCGCCGGATTTACTAACGGTAAACCCGCCGTCCAAACGGCCAGAAATGATTTTTTCAAACCCGCCTCTTTAGAAAGCTCCATGACGGTTTCAACAATGTTCAACATACAAACAGCCGGATTTACTATCAGGGGGTTTATAAAGCCGCTGGAAAACTGCCATTCAAAAAACCAAAATGAAAGCGCTGCTTGTGAGCGGCGAGATTGTTCAAACAGTGTGCTGTTTGAGGTATTTTGTCAATCAGAACAGAAGGGAAAGGGCCATTTCATGTACAAAGTTTGCTCCTTTGGGATTGTATATGTAAAATGGCCACAGTGTCTTGTAATTTCAGTGTACCTTTTTTTTTTTGTGTGTGTTTTCCCACCATGCAATCTATTTACTGATTTCCCCATTTGTTGTTTTTTATTTTTAAATTGCAACAAATCCTCAAGAATACTGGTGTTTGTCCAAAATCAGGATGCACAATATGTCATTACATAGAGTGTAAAAGCAATTTTAAATTTACTAAATAAAAAATAGGTTTCTGGCTGATGACTCCTCTGCTGCATCCTCAGACATCTGCACAGCACAAATTCAATGAGTCACATACCCACTAGTAGAGGTGTGTTATAGTGTACCTTTGTACTCTTGTAAACCAGGTTCAGGTTACTAGAATAATCTGGTGGGGTGGCTATGTATGCATCTGAAAAGGGGTCTGATATTATCCTGGCTGGCTGTTTGATACATAATCTAGCATTACATCAATTTACCCCACCGATTATTGCAGTAGACAGTGAACAAGTAGGGGTACGTGTCCCATTTGGTGATGTGCAGAGCACACAGGGGTGGAGGCAGAATACAGACCGTCTCATTACAATCATCTTTACTTTACATGTAAGTGCATACTATGAGAAACATGTATTGGTCTAAAATGTTTTGGATGTGAGTGTTTTTTTATTTTTTGCCCAAATGTTAACTTTTAAACAGAGGATAGTGTGTATTCCTCATGTAGTAAATGTGAACGTCCCTAGAAAGTTACAGGCACATGTCAATGTGTAAGTGAAATTAGTGCATTTTTCTTCAAACCAGTATACTCTTGTTTAATTTGATGAAAAGAAAGACTGAGAGCATTGAAATTAAACAGCATTTATTACAGTTTAACACAATAAAGGTTAATTTCGAATGCATACACATGCATGAAAAAACATTAGAAGAAAGTAAAAAAAAACCCACTAGCGCCGCCTTTTCGCAGGCAGATCACCACCTTAGAAGCCACTCTCTCCTCTCCCTCGGCCACCCCTGGTGCGAGCACCTCTCCTTGGAGGAGTACTCTGGGCTGATCTGCTAGGCGTACTAGCGGTACTGGTGGTGGCAAAAGAAATAGGTGTCGGCAAGCGGGCAATAAGTTCCTGCTGTATTTGCCCTGCCAGCCGGGTCACATTAGCATTCCCCTCACGAACTGTGGAATGTAATGCCTCCACAGCCCCAGTCATTTGGGCCATCTGGAAATTGGATTGTTCCATTGCATTTGCGAGACGGTTTAATGCAGCAGGGATCTGGCTATTGGTGCAGTGTATCCACCTCTACTGGGCCGCAATTTGTGACATGTGCCTACTTTGACTCTGCATAAAGGTGGTTTGCTGCTGCTGAAAAAGCCCAATAGACAGCGCCATTTCTCTTGCTGGATCCATAGTTGGAGGTGCAGGTTGCTGGTGTGATGGTGGTTCAGCAGGCCCAGGTGAAACATCATGGAGGCCAGGCACAGGGGCATCCACTGTTTGTAGGGTGATGAGTGCCTCCTCCTCTGGCTCAGGTGACATGGTCAAGGACTGTCGCAGAGGTACCTGATATGATGAAGGCCCTGTGGATGAAAAGTCACTGTAAGTATATATGATCTAATATGTTTGTATATTGCATTCTGAACACTGGATAGGAAAGATTAATCTTTTTTCAAAACAGATTGCTTCACAATGTTTGCATTCTTGATTTCTTCTCATATGCAACCTGCTTAAGGATGCACCTTTTTATCTTTGGAATAAACATTCTCAATTGGGCTATGTTTGGGTGATGGGGTTAGAAAAGCAAAATCTTTTTACAAACAAATATGATGATGCAGGCAGGCAAATGCTGCAAGACCGTGCTTTGGGATAAGCTAATACTATTTTCAATCTCCCTCTGTGTAGTATATGATGAGGGAAACTTACAAAAATGCGTGTTTTAAAAAGTATAGATGTTGCCTATAGAAACCAATCAGAGTTACGCTGACATTTTGAAGATTTTGAAAACAAAATGTTACAACCAAAAATTGGTTGCTATAGGCAACATTTGTAGGTTTTGAAACACGCCTGATAGCAAATCTAGCCCTATGTTCTCATAGCAAACTATATAAAAGGCAAAACATATAATATGGACAACAACATTTGGAAATAAAAACATCTAACTACATTATTTCGCACCTGCTTGCTCTTCAGAGGCAGAATCCCTCAGTGAAGGTGGAGGTGTAGACCTGGGACTGGGCGTTAACTCTTGTGCAAGCTATTCTGGATGTATTAGAAAAAGCATACAATGTATTTGCAGCAAAAAGCAAGTCACAAATATACTGATTTTTTGAAAAATGTGTTGGACGAAATAAAAAAGCACTTTAAAAATAAAAAAAACACTTTTAAAATAAAATAGCACTTTAAAAATAAAGACGACACTTTTAAAATAAAAACACATTTTCAATAGTGTTAACGTAAAAATGGCAAATAACTCACCAATTACTTGGCCAAACGAGGGCGAATCTGTGTCTTGCACATTTATCCCCTCAACAATCTCGGCCGGCATGATCTGGCGCAGCTCCTCCTCGTAACTAGTATATTCCATATGAAGAGGGGGGCCACCACCCGTTCTTCTGGTTGACCTCCTTTCCGCGGCCATTTTTTCCTTGAGTCTCATTTTGATATCAGAGAATCTTTTGCGGCAGTGAGCCACTGACCGCTTTAGTGGCCCCACCGCATTCACTGCATCACATACTCTAGCCCACAATTGGTGGCGCCGCCTTAGCGGAGTCCAGGCTGCCAGATTTCCTAATATCACCTCATAACAGGGAACTATGTGGTGCACCAGAACACAATTTTCGTCGTGGGAGAAACGCACATTCCTCCCTGTCTTGGTCTTCCTGCCCTGTCCTGTCTCAACCTCTTCCTCTCCCTCCTCTGCCCCCTCAACCTCCATCTCCCTCTCCTCAGCCTCTGCTCCCCTCCTCTCTCTGGACATATTCACAAATAAATGTGAAACACACCAAACACATAAAGACTTACAAACACAAAGGACAAACTACACTAACTACAGACACACTCTCAACACAGTCACACACAAGTAACACAGGCAAAGCACAAGTCAAATACAAAAAATACAAGACAGAAAATAAATGAAAAAATAAATGTACAAAACAGAAAAATACCACAGGACTACTCACGCTTTAAACAGAATTCGAAACACCAAACCACCAAACTCCAACTCAATCCAACTCTCACCAAACCACAATCCTCCAAACTCCTCTCACAAAACTCTTCAAAACCCTATCAAAGAAAAAGTGGCAGGCCAGTGGTTTATATAGGGCTTGTGATGTAAAATCTCCTGACTTTGAAAATAGCCAATAGTAACAGGCCATGAGACAGGTGTAATTTTCAAAAAAACCGCCTTCACACGAAAGCGCCGTCATTTAAAGCAAAAGCGCCTTGGTCAAATCAAAGCCGCCGGCGGCTTTGAGCATTACAACCCGCCGTGACATCGCCGGCGGCTTCAAATTGAAGATCAAATGCGCCCATTAGTAAATCCAGCTGTTTGCAATGCAAACCCGCCGGAAAACCGCGGCGATGCATGGCGGCTTCAAGCCGCCACGCATCCCGCCTGTTAGTAAATCTAGCCCTTTGAGTTTGTTTTATAAGAAAGCTATTATGACAGAGGAGTGCCTTTGAGGGTTTAAAATCTTGAGAAAGTTATATTTTTTTTACAATTTGGTAAAATATGCCCCATTTTAAAGATAGGGGATTTCATAATATAATGTTGTACATGTCAGTTAGTGGTGTGTGCTGGGTGTACTCAGACTGGCTTCACTTGAGAGCACAAACATGGCTAAGTCTCTGGCTAAGAGATTTTCATCTCTGAGCTGAAGAAATGACCCACATTTTCTAATCACAGGGGAGCTGGTTAGTGTTTTGGGAATATGGGAGGGGCAATCTATATTACTACGTTCACTGTTTCTGCAGTCCAAAAAAATAGGAACTGCAATCTATATTACTACGTTCACTGTTTCTGCAGTCCCAAAGTGTGTGTGGTTTAGGGGTACGCTCTCTTGTGCTGCGTATAATGAAGTACAAAAATTTGGAGGATAAAGTAGGGAAAGATCAAGACCCACTTCCTGCTAATGCTGAAGCTGCTGCCACTAGTCATGACATAGACGATGAAATGCCATCAACATCGTCTGCCAAGGGTGATGCCCAATCTCCTTGTAGAGGGCATGTAAAATCCAAAAAGCCAAAGTTCACTAAAATTAGCAAAAAAAGAAAATTGAAACCATCGCAGGAGAAACGTAAACTTGCCAATATGCCATTTACGACACGGAGTGGCAAGGAACGGCTTAGGCCCTGGCCCGTGTTTATGACTAGTGGTTCAGCTTCACCCAAGGATCTAAGCCCTCCCCCCCTCTAAAAAATTTAAGAGACTTAAGCTGTCATCAACAACACAGCAAACAACTCTGCCTTCTAAACAGATAACATCACAAATCCCCAAGGCGAGTCCAAGGGTGTTGGTGGTTGCGAAGCCTGACCTTCCCATCACTGTGCGGGAAGAGGTGGCTCCTTCCACCATTTGCAGCACGCCCTCTGCATATGCTGGAAGGATCACCCACAGTGTAGATCCAGATTTGGATAATCAAGGTGTCAATGTTGTTCACCGGGAGGAGGATATTGATGTAGCTGGCGCTGAGGAGGAACTTGACGAGGAGGATGCTGATGTGGTTATCTTAAATGAGGCACCAGGGGGGGAAGCTGTTGTTGTCCATGGGATGAAAAAGCCCATCGTCATGCCTGGTCAGAAGACCACAAAATCCACCTCTTCGGTCTGGAGTTATTTTTATCCCAATCCGGACAACAATTGTATGTCCATATGTAGCTTATGTAAAGCTCAAATAAGCAGGGGTAAGGATCTTGGCCACTTAGGGACATCCTCCCTTATACGTCACCTGAAGAACCTTCATAATTCAGTGTTTAGTTCAGGACCTGTGGCTAGGACCGTCAGCAGTCCAGGGACACCTAAATCCCTTGGTCCTGTTGGATACACACCACCAACACCCTCCTCGTCAACTTCCTACACGATCTCCATCAGATATAGTCCTGCAGGCCATGTCACCAGCATGACTGAGTCCTCCTTAATCCGGGATTCATCCGAGGAATCCTGCAGCGGTACGCCTACTACTGCCGCTGCTGCTGCTGGTAGTCGGGCATCTTCCCAGAGGGGAAGTAGTAAGAACGCTACGTCTTTCACCAAACAGTTGACCGTCCAACAGTCGTTTGCCATGAGCACAAAGTACGACAGTAGTCACCCTATTGCAAAGCGGATAACTGCGGCTGTAACAGCTATGTTGGTGTTAGACGTGCGTCCGGTGTCCGCCATCAGTGGAGTGGGATTTAGACGGTTGATGGAGGTATTGTGTCCCCGGTACCAAATCCCGTCTAGATTCCACTTCACTAGGCAGGCGATACCCGGGATGTACAGAGAAGTACGAACAAGTGTCCTCAGTGCTCTGAAAAATGTGGTTGTACCCACTGGCCACTTAACCAAGGACATGTGGACAAGTGGTTCAGGGCAAACGAAGGACTATATGACTGTGACAGCCCACTGGGTAGATGCATCGCCTTCCGCAGCAAAAGCAGCAGCTGCATCAGTAGCAGCATCTCCACAACGGCTGCTCGTGCCAAGGCAGGCAACGTTGTGTATCACATGTTTTAATAAGAGGCACAACGCTGACAACCTCTTAGAGAAACTGAGGGAAATAATCTTGCAGTGGCTTACCCCACTTAGACTCTCCTTGGGATATTTGGTGTCAGACAATGCCAGTAACATTGTGCGGGCATTACATATGGGCAATTTCCAGCACGTCCCATGTTTTGCCCACACCGTTAATTTGGTGGTGCAGCATTACCTGAAGAGTGACAGGGGTGTGCAGGAGATGCTTGCGGTGGCCCGCAAAATTGCTGGACACTTTCGGCATTCTGCCAGTGCCTACCTCAGACTCGAGCAACATCAAAAAAGTCTGAACCTGCCCTGCCATCACCTCAAACAAGAGGTTGTGACGTGCTGGAACTCCACCCTCTATATGCTGCAGAGGATGGAGGAGCAGCAAAAGGCCATTCAAGCCTACACAGCCACCTACAACATAGGAAAAGGAGTGGGGATGCGCCTGAGTCAAGCGCAGTGGAGACTGATTTCCGTGTTGTGCAAGGTTCTGCAGCCGTTTAAACTTGCCACACGAGAAGTCAGTTCCGACACTGCCAGCTTGAGTCAGGTGATTCCCCTGATCAGGCTGTTGCAGATGCAGCTGGAGAAAGTGAGAGAGGAGCTGTTAAAACATTGCGATTCAACAAAGCATGTAGCTCTTGCGGATAAAGCCCTTCGTACGCTTTGCCAGGATCTGAGGGTGGTCACTCTTTTAAAGTCAGAGGAATACATTCTGGCCACCGTGCTCGATCCTCGGTTTAAAGCGTATGTTGTGTCTCTGTTTCCGGCGGACACAAGTCTACAGCGGTGCAAAGACCTGCTGGTCAGGAGATTGTCCTCTGAAGAGGACCGTGACATGCCAACAGCTCCTCCTTCATTTTCTTCAACACCTGTGGCTGCGAGGTAAAAGCTCAGTTTTTCTAAAAGACCCGCTGGCGGGGATGCTGAGAACATCTGGTCCGGACTGAAGGACCTGCCAACCATTGCAGACATGTCTACTGTTGCTGCATTGGATGCTGTCACAATTGAAAAAATGGTGGAGGATTACTTTGCTGACACCATCCAAGTAGACATGTCAGACAGTCCTTATTTTTACTGGCAGGAAAAAAAGCCAGTTTGGAAGCCCCTGTACAAACTGGCTATATTTTACCTGAGTTGTCCCCCCTCCAGTGTGTACTCGGAAAGAGTTTTTAGTGCAACGGGGAACCTGGTCAGTGAGCGGCGAAGGAGGTTGCTTCCGCAAAACGTTGAAAAAATGATGTTCATAAAAATGAATTATCAATTCCTCAATCAAGTACAGCACTGGCCTCCAGAGACTACAGAGGGACCTGTGGTTGTGGAGTCCAGCGGGGACGAATTGATAATGTGTGAGGATGAGGAAGTACACACTGAACGGGGCGAGGAATCAGAGGATGAGGATGAGGACGACATCTTGCCTCAGTAGAGCCAGTTTACTTTGTACAGGGAGAGATGAATAGCTTTTTTTGTGTGGGGGCCCAAACAAACCAATCACTTCAGCCACAGTTTTGTAGGCCCTGTCGCTGAAATGATTGGATTGTTAAAGTGTGCATGTCCTATTTCAACATCATCAGGGTGGGTGGGAGGGCCCAATTACAATTCCATCTTGCAACTCTTTTTTTGGCATTATGTGCTCTTTGGGGCCTAGTTTTATCTCCATCAGAGGTAGTCCTGCAGGCCATGTCACCGGCACAGCTATGTTGGTGTTAGACGTGCGTCCGGTGTCCGTCTGTGTAGTGGAATTTAGACAGTTGATGGAGGCATTGTGTCCCCGGTACCAAATCCCGTGGAGATTCCACTTCAATAGGCAGTCCAGAAATATTAGTATCAGATATTAAACTATGTTCACTGTTCCTGCAGTGCAGAAATATTAGTATCAGATATTAAACTACAATAACTGTTCTTGCAGTGCAGAAATATTAGTATCAGATATTAAAGTACGTTCACTGTTCCTGCTACATCAAAAAAGCATGAACCTGCCCTGCCATCAACTAAAACAAGAGGTAGTGACGCGCTTGAACTCCACCCTATATATGCTGCAGAGGATGGAGGAGCAGCAAAAGGCCATTCAAGCCTACAAAGCCACCTACGATGGGGCACGTGTTTGTGCCGCCCACTTGTGGCACTTAGCTTAGTCATCCAGCTACCTCGGTGCAACCTTTTGGCCTAAAAACAATATTGTGAGGTGTGAGGTGTTCAGAAAAGACTGGAAATTAATGGAAATGATTGTTATTGAATGTTATTGAGGTTAATAATAGCGTAGGAGTAAAAGAAAACCAAAAAAATGGATTTTAGCACTTTTATGCTTCTTTAAAAATAAATCAGAACCCAAAACCCTAAATCAGAACCAAAACCTTTTGTCGGGTGTTTTGGCAAAACAAATCAGAACCCAAAACCTCAAGCTAATCAGAACCCAAAACACAAAACACAAAACACTAAGAGTGGCTGGTGCACACCCCTAGTTTTCACACACACTGCTCCTACCCAGTGTTGTGCTGTACTGCTGTGTGAGAACTCTGCTGCTGAAACCATGGAGGGTTAACTCACAGCTGATCTGACAGTCCGTGTCATCACTTCCTGTCTTGGAGGACTTTTCTGTCAATCTCTGTAAAAGTCTGTCTGCTTTCATTGGTGACCAGCATCAACAAGGACTCAAGTTTAAGGACTGGGGAGGTGATTACAGTGCTGTAGGTGCTGGTGAGAAGCACATAAGCACAATGTGGTACATACTGTACCACATTGCTGACTGCCAGAACATTCATGCATGCATACTGCACGCCACCACTGACTGCTAGAACATGTATGCATAGATACTGTATGCTGCCAATGTCTGCCAGAAAATATATGCATACTGCACCCCACCACTGTCTGCCACAACATACATACTGCACCCAATCACAGCCTGCCATAAAAAACATACGTACATGCTGCACCCCATGACTGCCTGCTAAAACATACTTACATACATACTGCACCACATTGCTGCCTGCAAGAACATACATTCTGCATCCCATCACTTCCTGCCAGAACATATACATACATATATTCTGTACCCCACCACCATTTTGCCAGAACATACACATGCACCAATGGCTGCCAGAACATACATACTTCATCCCATCACTGCCAGCCAGAACATGCATACTGTACCCCACCACTGTCTGCCAGAACATACATATGCAACAAATCATGCCAGAACATACATATGCATCAAAGCCTGCTAGAACATACATACTTCATCCCATCACTGCCTGCCTGCACATACATACATCTGAGACATATGACAAAAGCTGGCGCGCAGGGAGTGACATTTGAAAGATTTGTTGGTGCAAAAGTGGTGACAAGTGAAAATAGAGCTGGTGAGAATGGGGTGTCAAGTGAGAGACACTGGTACACAGGAGGTAACATTACTATTTCCTATTACCATCCGGTACACAATTTCACACAAGACAACTACCCCCTGACCAATATTGTTGTGTGACAGGATCATTTAGCTTACGAGTCACTTTTACCTTTGAAGTCTGACTGGGCTGAAATGCAAAATGTAGATTTAACCTCATGTATTAAACTCCCATAGATTGAGAGCTTGCAAGCAGGGCCTTCTCACCTCTTTGTCTGTTTTACCCAGTTTGTTTGGCAGTTTACTGTGTTTGTCCCCAATTGCAAAGCGCTACGGAATATGTTGGCGCTATATAAATGATGATGATGATGAGATAGGCATCTAACAGAGGTGGTAGAGGCTAATATAGTAGAGCAATGTAAACACATTTGTTTATTAGGGATTTAGAAGAACCACTTGGCCCAACTATTTTTAACTGCTGTGAAATTCTAAGTTTATAAATGTATTATCAATATGTTCTTTTTACAAAAAGCCATGAAATTTCATAGATAAAAAACCTTACGGTTTTAACATGTCCAATTTAAGTTCCTTATACACAAAAGAAAACGATTGAAACTCTTCAACTCAAACTGCAAAAAGCAATGAAATTACGACGATTAAGGCAGAAACCTTAATGGATGTGTTCCTTGCGCAATACAGACATGGTATACCATCACATCCTGTGGTTAGCTGCAGATTCAGCACTATCATGGAGTGAGATTGCTGTCATGAGACACCTCGAGGCGGAGATTTTTACTGTAATTGCCGGCAATGTGCGCAGAACAATGTTTGCATGCCACATCACTGGTAATTTAATCTCCCCATATTGTTACTTTATGAAAAAAAATATTTTCTCTCATCATTATTGAATTTATGCTTAAAGGTTTTTGAGCACCTCTTAATTTTTATTGTGTATTTGTCTTTGTATGGGGTTGCAGAGCCCTTACAGGCATTCATTTCTCATATACAGTGACAATTAAGTTTCATTATCTGACAATTTCCAAACATATAGATATATGTGCTTATTTTTATCACACATATTTTGTATGTTATATAATTATATACTGTGTGATCTGTGCTGTGTACACTCATTATTTTCCATATTTCATGTACTTATACATTTTCCAAACAAGTCCCAACATTCCAGGATCCATACAAGAATCCTGTGCCAGGTTGTGAAAGCTGCAATAACAGGTAGGTGAGAGCAGCACCATTTTAATACATAATGGAGGGAATTCAATTGCCGGCCTTGTGGTGCACGAACATTGCAACATACACAGTGCTGGAAATTACGGTATAAATTAATGTCAAAATCTTCACTGCAAAGTGTCTCACAGGCGTTCCAGAAACACTTTTCAGCTAATTGAGATCCCCCTATAATGTCATGTGTAAAGAGGCTCAGCCACAGTCCATGTTGGCCATGAACCCATCACTATGTGGCACATCCCTTCTTTTGTTATGCGTGGAGGGAGGCCAAGAAAGTTGCTGTACCAGGGCCCCAAATTCCTCTTGGCAGCCCTGATTCAAATGCTACATGAAATTAACTTTCTCTCAATTAATGACAGATGAAATTAATGGTGAACTTTATAAATGTTTCAGCAGAAGAACATAAGTTGATTAAACATATAACCATTTGCAAGTTTCTTAAAATATAGAAAGTGCCCCTTTCCCTAGCTTTTTGAAACAGGTGGTGACATGTTTTAGCTCTTCACTTTAGTGCCTCCAACTGAGTATTTTACACAGTATGGTGGGATGCGGACTGTAACTGGATCCACTAGTGGTTGAATCGGGAAGCCCCTTGTATCTGACTACACTAACCCTCTGAGTAATAATGGACCACACACTGTGGTTATGGACACTCAAATGGTTGTTTATTTGGAGGTAAATAAATGGATAAGGCAGATTTAATGAGCGGGAGATTCTGAACGGGGTAAATGGTACAGCAATCACATTCGGGAAAAGGTTACCAGTGAGATACCCCAGGAATCTGTACTTGGACCAGTGCTTTTTAATATCTTTTTTTGTAACATTGTAAATGGTATTGAAGGAAAGTATAGTTTTTTAGCAGATGACAAAAAGATATGCAATAGAGTAGACATACCAGGAGGGGTAAAGCAAATGACTGATGAGTAGAGGAATGGTCAAGAGTGTGGCAACTACAGTTTAATGCCAATAAATGCTAAAACATACACTTGGGTCTCAAAAATCCATTGGGTAAATATAAAATTGATGGCACTCTAATGGAAACTACTGAGGAGGAAAGGGATCTAGGAGTCACTATTTCAGGTGCCGAAAAAGCAGGTAAGCAATATAACAAAGCAATGAGAAAGGCAAGTCAGATGCTTGATTGCATAGGAAGAGGAATTCATAGCAGAAAGAAAGAAGTAATAATGCCACTGTATAGGTCATTGGTATGGCCTCATCTAGAATACTGTGTTCAATTCTGAAGGACATGTTTCCAGAAGGATATAAATAAATTAGAGACTGTACAAAGAAGGAGAACTAGAATGTTGCAAGGCCTTCATAACAAAACTTACCCGGAAAGGGTAAATCTTAATATGTATAGTTTAGAGCAATGAAGGGAAAGGGGGGACATGATCGAAACTTTCAAATATATCAAGCGGTTTAACAAGGTACAGGACGGAAATATTTTTTCAAGCAAGCAAAATATTAGAACTCGAGGACGTGCACTGAAACTGGAGGGAAATAGGTTCAGAGTTAATTTGATTTAAATTTACTGTCACGATCTGCCTCCTGCAGCTCCTGTTTGCCAGGAGTTATGTTCAACTTTCTGGATATATATAGCCTGCAGTACCACCATGCCACCAAAGGGGCCACTGTGGAACTTGAACTGTTTCCCTTCCTGCTGAACTAAGCTCGTTTTCTCAGGATGATTTACATCTGCTGCTACACCTTAAAATACAATATCAAAACAAACACGCATATATGGGGCGCTAGTTATCCTATATCAATCGATCGAGATGCAGCTGTCTAGACGGGATCTGGACCCGTCAATATTATAAAAACTACTGTAATATGATAAGATAGCGCAAAACTCAAATCGATATAAAATTTATTACAAATACATGTGTATCAACAATAGATATGATAGGCAATTGTTTCAGTAAATTCTGGTTAAATAGATAAAATATCAAAGGAGACTTAACAATCAAGAGACTAGATCATTGGCATAATCTCATTATAAATGTCATAGTAGAAATATATATATATATATATTATTAAAACAGTATCACTTGAGACTTATACATAATATCCCACATAGACATATATACAAAATACATATATATATATAAAATACAGCCTCGCTCAGCAGTCTGGGCCAGATCATCAGGTCAATCAACCTGATAGGAAGCATTCTCCTTTGACTTCTGTACCTGTCTTTGTATTTTAGCTGTTCATTCCAGTGCCGCAGACACAGCTTTATCTACCCTGTTCCTGAGTTATACACCTATGTGGATCTCTGTGCTTTTGCTCTCTGCAGCTCATTGCTTCTCAGTGTAACCTGTTCAGCTTACTTCTACCTTTACCTGCTGTCTGCTCTCAAGTATTTCAGCATTACCAGGCTACTCATCTCACCTTTCCAGAGGTATCCAATCCTGCAACCCGCAGGCCACTCATTTCACCACCTTTCTATAGGTATCCAACCCTGCAATCCGCAGGCTACTCATCTCAACACCTTTCCAGAGGTATTCAACCCTGCAATCTGCAGGCTACTCATCTCACCACCTTTCCAGAGTTACCTAATAAAAGATGTACTATTCCCTGACGCAATAAGATGGAGGGGTGTGAAAGGTTCACAAAGGGGTGATGATATTTATAAACAATATAAAAGTGAAAAATGCATATTTATTAAAATTACAAATTCAAATAGATGGTCCGGACCAAATAAAGGATGCTGCATACAGGCAATGCCAAATAATGGCCATATAGAGTAATAGGACCCCCCAAAAAAAATCTCTCAGGGCACGACAACATAATGAATACCTCCTGTATAAGGTATAGATGAATATCCAACCAGGTTACATTCCTTATACGCAGGATAATTCCCTGTTCATAGTCCAGATGTACGATAATGCAGAAAACAGGCGCAGCGAAAAAGAAGTAGACTCAAACTTAGAGTTCTGATGGCGTGCTATGCATATCCTACTGGAATCTTTTCATGGACGGAGACAGAGTTTTCTCGGGAGATAGAGCCCGTCTTTTACCTCCTCTTGGTGGGGGCGGTTAACGTCAGTGAAAATCAAATTATACGTCCAGGGTCCAATATGTGCATGCACGTCGGGTTTTCGCCGGCTACAAGCGTCACGGATACAGTTCACGCATACGCACTGGGTTTACGCCGGCTTCTAGCTTTTATGACGTGCTCCAACATGCAGGTACTGAATTAACATAAACACATATGTATGACCCAAATATATGGGACTCTCATTGTTTAGAGTTAGGACCACCCTATTAGCAAAAGCGCCGTGCAGTGGCGGGTGGCTTTAACATACATTTGCAAATGTGTGCAACTAAGACTTTTTCAGATCTGTTGCTGGCTATAGCAGTGTGCTGGGGGATCCCTCTGTGTGTTTGTACCTCTCTAGTTACATTGTTTTTTTCTTGCAACCTTTGGTTGTGAAACAAAAAAGCGTCCTTGGGGACACTGGCCACATCTTAAATGTACTTAAGAATGTGTTATATGAAGATCACTACTACCTTATGACATGTGATGTGTCATCTATTTATACTATCATTGATTATCGAGCAGAATGCAGTCATATTCAAACCACACTGAATAAAGAGTCCGATGTCCACCATGACCAAATTGAGTTTCTCCTTGAAAGCATCCACTTTGTCTTGGACCAGAATTATTTTTGGTCCAGTGGGACTCACTATAAGCAGATTCGCGGGACTGCTATGGGCGCTAAATTTGACCCCCAGTTACACAAACCTGTTTTTGGCCCACTGGGTGGAACAAAATATCTGGATTAACAATACTTTCGCTGCCAAGATCCATCTGTGGCAGCGCTATATAGATGATGTAATTTGTATCTGGACCAGTGACCATAGCGAACTCACCTCTTTCATTAATTTTATTAACACCAATGATTTCAATATCTGTTTTACTTCTAATATCAGCATTGAGAAAGTGGAATTTTTGGACTTAGGAATTAACACCAGGACTTTTTTTAAGCCTGTTGACTTCAATTCTTTTATTCCGATCTCTAGCATTCATCACAATAACTGTCTGCGTAATATACCCAAAGACCAGTTCACTAGGTTAAGGCATAACTGTTCTGATATGAGGGAATATGACATACAGGCAGCTGTATTAAAACAGATTTCTTGAAAGAGATTACAGTGCTGACCTAATTGAGAAAGCTTACGTTGCAATGAGGAACACAGATAGAGAATGTCTCTTAGCTCAAGGGAGGAACTTGAAAGAGGATAGTAATGATATAAAGATAAAAGGGAATAAATCCCTACAAATCCCGTTTATTACTCGCTTTAGTAAAAGCTATGCTGAAATAGTGAATAAAGGATATAAAAAGGGGAGTAGACAATTCTGAATGATACTCTGACCCTTAAGAAATAGTTTTTGGAGAAACTTAGTATTGTAATCGATCACGACCCTAAAGAAATAGACCCTGCATCTCCTAGGGTATCTGAGGTGGATCGTAACATCAATATGTTTTTAGATATAGCCAAAGACACCTTGACCCCATGGGGCAACGAAGACCTTCCCTTCCTGGGCCAAAAGAGGACAAGAAGTCCGGTAGATATAGAGGATCACGAGGAGGAAAGAAAGCTAGGAGCCAGACCCAAGATAAGAAAATGATACCAAAAGGGAAAGGCATCTTCAATTTGAGTAATATCAAGCTCACCAACGCCCAAAACAATATTTTGGGCAAAGATTTAAAATTTGCTCCTGAAGCTCAACTCAATGACTTTGAAACCTTTATTGATATACATAAGTTCATAAAAAAGATGATACTTTTCACAAAAAAGTTTTTTGTGAACCCTCTTCCCATCCATAGCTACAAATGTAAATGTCCTTTCAAAGTACAAACACACAGACATGAAAACTCAGTCCATTTTCTATCCTGGTCACATAAAGGGTCACTTTATTCTTACATTTAAAAAATAAGAAGAAAGAGACCTTGCCTTGCTCTTTATACATAAGATATCCAAGAAATCTAACATCACGAGTGCTGATAGGACTGCCATTAGAGAATTGGAGGCGAATAAAGAGATTATACTTAAACCTGTTGGCAAGGGCGGTGGCATTGCCATTCTCAATAGGGTACACTATGAAGCTGAACTGAGAAGACAACTTAGCGATACTTCAACATATGAGAGCCTACTAGGTGATCCAACAAAGGATTATCAGAAAGAACTTGAGAAACTTCTTAATAGGGCGACAATTAAGAGCATTCTAAACAAGAAGGAATACGATTATCTATCCGTTAAAAACCCTAGGTTGCCTGTTACTTACTTGTTACCTAAATTATATAAAACATTAGTGAATCCACCTGGCAGACCCATTGTGTCTGGCATCGGCTCACTTACTAGCTACCTCTCTAGTTACATAATAAAGAAGTGGAAGTTGCTCAATCAATTTATAGGCTACAGCAGGTGCTTGAAAGGGTGGGGTTATCCTGAAAGGAACAAACACACAGAGAGATCCCCCAGCATACTGCTGTAGCCAGCAACAGATCTGCCATTTCTACTGTAGATAAAAATGAAAAAGTCTTAGTTGCACACATTTGCAAGTGTATGTTAAAGCCACCCGCCACTCCACGAGCTTTTGCTAATTCTTGAGCATCAAAGAAATATCAGAAGTGAGTTTGAGAAGCACAATGTTCCTGACCACTTTATGCACTCACCTAATCATGATCCATCAGGTCTTAAATTTATGGGCTCCTCACTGTGCTGCTGTGACTGAGGCTCCTCACTGTGCTGCTGTGTCTGAGGCTCCTCACAGTGCTGCTGTGTCTGAGGCTCCTCACAGTGCTGCTGTGTCTGAGGCTCCTCACTGATGCTGTGTCCAGGGCTCCTCACAGTGCTGCCGTGTCCTAGGCTCCTCACTGTGCTGCCAAGTCATGCGCCCAGTCCAGGCCTTCGGATATATATGTTGAACCCGAGTTCTCCAAGAAGTTTTCCCACCAACCCCGAGCCTTCCTCCAAGTCATGTGCTCTGTCCGAGTCCTCTCTCGCCGTCCCAGTTGGGGATCTTTGTTCTCGATCCAAACCCCCCCCCCCCCCCACCCCCAAGATTCCGGTTACCCCATCACCTAAAGTTGGCAAAACTGCTGACTCTGCTTCCATTGTTGAATTCCCTAATTTGACCTACATTTGACGGGGACATCCTGCAATTTAATACTCTCCTAGATACGCAAAAAAAGTGTGTGTTTTTCATGCTCTCCAATTTTACAGGGAAAGCCCTGGAATGGGCAAACCCCTTTATTGAGACTCAAGATCCTATCCTGTCGGATTTGCGGCTTTTTACTGAAACAGTGTTCAAAGAATTTGCCGACCCTACTCCTAGTGCCTCTTCTTTGCCACTTTCTTTATCTCTGGCTACTCCAACTGTGAGATTGTCTTTTGCCTTGCGCCATTTCCAGCTGTCAGACGCCGTCCCTGCGCCTCCTCCTCGAGCAGGGACGGACGTCTGTCTTTGGAGCGCCCCGTTGCCAGGCAACGGGGACGCGTCTTCCGGCGACGTGGTGCGCAGGCGCGCCCGTCGCCATAGCAACGGGACGCGTTTTCAAGTTCCTGTCGGCGGTCAGAACAGCTGACCGCCGATCCGCTGCCAACCAATGAGGAATCATCACTTCCTATTTAAAGTCTGCTCTGACACCATTAGGGTGCCAGAGCAACTGGTTTATCTAGTCTCCAGCGTTCCAGTATAGTGTTATCTTGTCTCCTGTGTTTGACCCGGCTTCCTGACCTCTCTTTCGGATCCTCCCTTTGTTCCATCCTGATATCCTGGTTTGACCTCGGCCTGCTGACCATTCTCTGTCTTCTGATTCCGTACCTCATCTGCCCGGTTGGTTCCTGACTCTGCCTGTTTGACTACGTTTTCTCTATATCTCGCAAGTAGCTACCTGGGAGGGCCGCGACCTGCACGTCATTGCGGGGGTCCCTGGTGAACACCAGCGGCGTGTTAGACTCCGCGCCTCCTTGTGTAGTAGTGCCAATTTTGCAGGTACTAAGGTCACGTCTGTGACAGTTTGCTCTGGCCATGTCAACCGACTCAGCTAATGAACCCTCTGCACGTGATCTTCTACTCCACTTGGCTCATAGGGTGGAGAAGCAAGAAGCGGAGCAGGCACAGTTACTTCACTGTATCCAAGGAGTCGCAACTCGTCTTGAGACCCTCCAGGCCTCCATGGCTTCTGCTCAAAACGTTCCCGTGACCACCGTGGCTGGCGCCGCCACCTCCTCCTCTCCTGCAGTGGTTTCCTCTGTAGCCCTGAAACTCTCTCCACCGGACAATTTTGACAGAGAGCCTAAAAAGTGCAGAGGATTCCTTAATCAGTGTCTTATCCACTTCGAGTGTAATCCTGCATCTTTTTCCTCGGAACGCATTAAGGTGGCATTTATTATGTCCTTATTATCCGGACAAGCCCTTGCTTGGGCCTCCCCCCTGTGGGAGCGAGATGACCCTATGCTGTCCAACGTCACCACCTACATTGAAACCTTCCGCAAGGTTTTTGATAAGCCCGGACGCATCTCCTCGGCTGCCTCCAGTATCCTTAACCTCCGCCAGGGATCCCTGACCGTCGGGCAGTATGCTATACAATTCCGCACTCTGTCCTCTGAGCTCAGTTGGAATAACGAAGCTTTGGTAGCAACCTTTTGGCAAGGACTCTCAGACCGAGTTAAAGATGAGTTAACTTCCTGTGAGCTTCCCGCTGATTTGGATTCCCTGATTTCTTTATGCAATCGCATTGATCTACGTTTCCATGAGCGTACTCAGGAACGTGCCACTTCCAGACGGTCCTCTACTCGCCTTGCTCCCATGTTTCAAAACCCAGTTCATCATGAAGAACCGATGCAAATCGTCCGTTCCCGGCTGTCCGCCGAGGAACGTCAACGTCCCTTCAAGCAAAACCTATGTCTGTATTGTGGAGATCCTGGTCATACCATCTCATCTTGTACCAAGAGACCGGAAAACGCCCCCTCCTAATCGGTGGAAGGGAGGCCGATTTAGGAGTTGGAGTTATTACTCCCTATACCATTTCTAGCAATGACTGCCTCATGCCTGTCTCCTTGCATACATCTGTCGGCCCCTTTGAGACCTTAACCTTTGTGGATTCCGGCTCTGCCGGAAATTTCATCTCCGCCACTCTGGCATCGCAACTCCAATTAGCTACTATCAAATTGCCTCAGCCGTTATTTCTCACTGCGGTAGATGGGAATCGGATCTCCAACGGGTCTGTTTCTCACATCTGCGCTCCTGTTCGGCTGACGGTAGGGGTGCTACATTCTGAAGTCATCGAGTTCCTGGTTCTTCCTCGTTCTGTCAACACTGTCATTCTAGGATTACCTTGGCTCAAGCTTCATTCACCCCAATTTGATTGGAATCGTGCGATGGTTACTTCTTGGGGCCCACAATGTTTTAAGTCCTGTTTGTCTGGTCTAAGACCCGGCCAGACCTCTCTTTCTTGTCATCTGATATCTCCACACGTGGAATTACCACCTCCATATATTGCTTATCAAGATGTGTTTTGCAAAGCTGCAGCGGAGATCCTGCCTCCTCATCGGCCCTGGGACTGCTCCATTAAATTACTACCTGACAAACCACTTCCAAAGGGCAGAATCTATCCCCTATCACTCCCTGAGAACACTGCTATGACCACCTATATCTCTGAGAATCTTCAACGTGGCTTTATCAGGAAATCCTCCTCTCCCGCAGGCGCGGGATTTTTCTTCGTCAAAAAGAAAGATGGTTCCCTACGGCTGTGTATTGACTACCGGCGATTGAATGCCATCACCATAAAGAACAGATACCCGTTACCTCTCATATCTGAGCTCTTTGATAGAATCGCTGGATCCAAGGTCTTTACTAAGCTAGACCTGCGGGGGGGCGTATAAGCTCATCCGTATACGCTCTGGAGACGAGTGGAAGACTGCATTCTGTACTAAAGAAGGCCACTTCGAATACCTAGTCATGCCCTTCGGGTTGTGCAATGCCCCCGCTGTTTTCCAATCTTTTATTAATGAGATTTTCCAAGACCTCTACATCTCGGTAGTAGCTTATCTGGATGACATCTTAATCTTTTCTTCAGACTTGGCCAGCCATCGTGATCATGTAAGAGAGGTCCTGTCTCGTCTACGAGCCAATAAGTTGTATTGTAAGCTTGAAAAATGTGTATTTGAGAAGCCACAGATTCTCTTCCTGGGCTACATCGTGTCAGGGTCCGGTCTTCAGATGGATCCAGTCAAGCTATCTGCCATCCTCAAATGGCCTAGACCTATGGGTCTGAAAGCTACCCAGAGATTCATTGGCTTCGCCAACTATTACCGGCAGTTCATTCCACGGTTTTCTTCTATCATCGCACCAATTACCGCTCTGACTAAGAAAACTGCTAATCCTCATGTTTGGTCCACAGAGGCCATTGACGCCTTCGAAGCACTCAAGAAAGCCTTTTCTTCCGGCTCTGTGCTTGTTCAACCGGATCAAGATAAATCATTCCTGGTAGAAGTGGATGCCTCTGCAGTAGGAGTCGGGGCAGTTCTTTCACAAGAATCCATTTCAGGGGGACTACTGCCATGTGGGTTCTTTTCTAGGAGATTCACTTCTTCCGAATCTAATTACGGTATAAGTGATAAAGAGTTATTGGCAGTGAAGTCTGCGCTTGAAGAATGGCGTCATCTTCTAGAGGGGGCACGTCATCCAGGTACTGTATTCACCGAGCACAAGAATATCATCTATCTCCGGGATGCTCGGTGTCTCAATCCCCGGCAAGCCAGATGGTCCTCATTCTTTGCCCGCTTTAATCTCATTCTTACTTATCGTGCTGGTTATCTCAACTCCAAAGCTGATGCCCTCTCCCGCTCTTTTGATGTCTCCGATTCTTCACCCACTACCGTACCTCCACCAGTGTTTGAACCCTCCTGTATTGTAGCAATCACCTGTACCCCTCCAGTGGGTTGTTCTTTCCTAGAACCACACCTACGCTTAAAGTCGTTACGTTGTTCTCATGCCTCTAGGTTTGCCGGTCATGCTGGTACTGAGAAGACTCTCTCGCTGTTATCACGACATTACTGGTGGCCAACTGCCCGTACGGATGTCCAAGAGTTTGTAGCCTCATGCTCTATTTGTGCCCAGAATAAAGTGCCTAGACAATCTCCCGCTGGATTGTTACAGCCTCTTCCGATTCCTGATCGTCCATGGTCCAGCATCTCGATGGATTTTATTACTGATTTGCCACCCAGTAGCGGCTTTGACACCATTTGGGTCACAGTGGACCGGTTCTCTAAAATGGCTCATTTCGTTCCTCTAAAAGGCCTTCCATCTGCATCCAAATTGGCACAAGTTTTCATCAAAGAAATCTTTTGTCTCCACGGGTGTCCTCTGAAAAAATCTCTGACCGAGGCGTCCAGTTCGTGTCTCGCTTCTGGAGAGCCTTCTGCAAAGATATAGGTATTGCTCTCAAGTTCTCCTCTGGATATCATCCCCAGACGAACGGCCAGATGGAGCGAGTAAACCAAGATCTAGAGGCGTTCCTTCGCTGTTTCTTATCTCATAACCAGTCTAATTGGAGTCTTCTGCTACCGTGGGCCGAGTTCGCACACAACAATCATGTCCATTGTTCTTCTGAGTTTTCTCCTTTCTTCACTGTGTATGGGACCCATCCTACCCTCCCCACGTTCTCTTCCACTTCCTCCACGGTTCCTGCCGCCCATGCCATGACTCAAGATATGGCTAAGTTATGGGTTACCACCAAAGAGAACCTTCTGAAATCCGGATGGCATTACAAATCTTCCGCTGATCATCATAGAAGAGTTGTGCCGGCTCTCCAAGTGGGGGATAAAGTGTGGCTGTCCACCAGGAATCTAAAACTACAGGTTCCTTCCATGAAACTTGCACCTCGTTTCATTGGACCTTTTCCAGTAACTCAAGTAATTAATTCAGTTACGGTTCGACTCCAACTCCCTCCACAGATGAAGATTCATAACACCTTCCATATTTCCCTCCTCAAACCGCTGGTCCTAAACAAATTTGTTCATACCTCTACTGTTCCTCAGGCCATTTCCACTACTATGGGCAATGAATATGAGATTAGCCAAGTTCTTGCTGAACGCAAGGTTCGTGGTCGTTTCCAATACCTAGTACACTGGAAAGGCTTCGGCCTAGAGGAGAGATCTTGGGTCTTTAAAGAAGATTTGCATGCCCCTAGACTACTGGCAGACTTCCTTAAACATCGTTCTGTACCTAGTAATTTCCCCAATTTTAAGTAGAGGGGTGCTGTCAGACGCCGTCCCTGTGCCTCCTCCTCGAGCAGGGACGGACGTCTGTCTTTGGAGCGCCCCGTTGCCAGGCAACGGGGACGCGTCTTCCGGCGACGTGGTGCGCAGGCGCTCGTCGCCATAGCAACGGGACGCGTTTTCAAGTTCCTGTCGGCGGTCAGAACAGCTGACCGCCAATCCGCTGCCCACCAATGAGGAATCATCACTTCCTATTTAAAGTCTGCTCTGACAACATTAGGGTGCCAGAGCAACTGGTTTATCTAGTCAGCGTTCCAGTATAGTGTTATCTTGTCTCCTGTGTTTGACCCGGCTTCCTGACCTCTCTTTCGGATCCTCCCTTTGTTCCATCCTGATATCCTGGTTTGACCTCGGCCTGCTGACCATTCTCTGTCTTCTGATTCCGTACCTCATCTGCCCGGTTGGTTCCTGACTCTGCCTGTTTGACTACGTTTTCTCTATATCTCGCAAGTAGCTACCTGGGAGGGCCGCGACCTGCACGTCGTTGCCGCTAAGTCCAAACTTCCTTGCGGGGGTCCCTGGTGAACACCAGCGGCGTGTTAGACTCCGCGCCTCCTGGTGTAGTGCCAATACTTGCAGGTAATAAGGTCACGTCTGTGACACCAGCAACTCTCTAAAAGCGGTAAAAAGAAAGGTAAAAAGAAGAGGAGAGGGGCGTGGTTTGGACGCCATTCTGTGTGGACAGAGATTTTGCCAGCTCTCCCCTCTAAGCTCTAAAATCCACATTTATTGGGAGTTATCTGCCCTAATTAAGACCCTGCCACACGGCTTAAGTTGGAGCAGCACACTTGTGGACCCATTGGGGCGATTTCGGACACACTGTTCCTGTGTCTGACTCTCCACCCACGACATCGGCTGCCTGGCCTGCACCACACAGACTCCCTCTCTGCCTCCCTCAAGACCCATAGCGGGGACCAGCGCATCGGTACCTGCAAGAAGGTCCGCTCTGACTTCCGGCCGAATCTGCTGGGCTCCCCCTTGGCGGGGCATCCGCCTGCCACTGCGGCCACGTTTCCAGCTGTGGGATGCCCTGGGATCGGGTCGGCGTTACTGCTTTGCCACGGCTGCTGGTCGATTGGTCCACTCCAGCGAGCCCTGATCCTTGGAGAGGGCCTAATTCCGGTTCTGAACCCCGGCCTCGAGTGCGGGCAGTGGTGATTGGCGGGGCACTTCCGGTGGGGGCGTGGCCTATCGGAGGGAGTCTGGGAACTTGGGCTGAAGGACAAATATCGTTTTTGTCTGACAGATAACCACTATACAGTGGCAGGTTAGTGGTGGATTTTTTTTGGATCATGCTGATTGGCATCTGAATGGCACAACAGTGACCTTGTATTGACACAGTGGGTTTATCTGGATCTGTGACATCCCTTTGCCTGGTATTTGTAAGTCTTAGCTGAAAGCTTTGTGCCCTGATCTAATCTTATCTATATACTACAATTGTGAGCTGGATAATTCCTGCATCCAAAGATTGTGACACTGCTGACATCTGCTGGTCAAATACAATATTGCGGCTGCAGAGTTTTCTGTAAAATACCTGGTATCACAGGGTGTTGACATTCCTGTTAACGCATGGTTGAGAACATCTCTGTAATTTGTATGAAGCACGGGCATCTCCCCGTCAAAACAATGGAAGTCTTTTGAATTAACATGCAGGATACCCACCCAGTGTGACACTCTAAGCAATCAATCGTTCAGCGCAGTATACTCTCAAATCTTGCTGGCTTTACACACTAGACAGTCTCTCATGGCTCCTAAAAAGATTAAGCCTACTGTCTTGGCTCATTCACTTAAATTCCAACCAAAGCCAAAGTCGGCATCAAGTTCACCTTCTACCCCAAGAGATTCTCCTCCAGCGGCTCGAGCTAAGGAGTTAGAGATTCCCCCTCTACGCCCTCCTGTTTCTGATTTGGGAACCGATGCCGCACTGGATGCTCCATTAACAGTGCGTGTTCTACATTCTACCTTACACCAGATGCTAACTGCTCTCCAGGCTGACCTGATATTTGAAATGAGAGCGGCAATTGGAGGCTTGAAATCAGAAATCACTGAAATCGGAGATCGTACAGACCACCTTGAAACAAAGATGGGGGAAGTGGTTGCTTTTAACAATGACATTTCCTCCTCACATCAATCCCTGCAGAGTGAAGTTGCTTTCTTGAGAGGTAAAATGGCGGATCAGGAGGATCGTTCCCGCAGAAACAACATTAAGATCAGGGGCATCCCAGAATCTGTTTCCAATGCAGATCTACAAGATTATGCTGTTTCTTTGTTCAAGAAGCTAATCCCAGTGGATGATGATAGAGACTTTCTCATGGACCGCATTCACCGTCTTCCACGCCCTCGATCTGTGCTGGGGAATCTACCGAGAGATACTCTTCTCCGGGTCCATTTCTTTCATATCAAGGAGGCTATACTCCGAGCGGCTCGAGACATGTCCAATGCGACTATCTTGGGGGATCTCCAGCTCTTTCAGGACTTGTCACTCACTACCATCAACCAAAGAAGAGCTCTTCATCCCATAATGGCAGCCCTGCGAGCAAATGACATCCCTTACCGTTGGGGCTTCCCGGTTAAGCTATTGGTGCGTCATGAGGAGTCCTCGTATGTCATCTCGTCCTTTGAAGCTGGCACTAAACTCTTGGAGGAATGGCATATTTCTCTTACATCTGGAACCGCTTCTAGCAAGACCCCGCTTCAATCAGATTGGACTCGTGTTTCTAAAGACTGAGGTTCAATGTTACGGATAAAACCATAAAGCCTTACAACTTCTACCTCTGGTTTGATAAGTATAATTAATATTTTTTTTTGTATCGAATATTTAGTATATTGCGTTTATACTTTTGTGGTTTGCCTTAAAAATCTTGATAACTTTCAAAATGTATCAATCAGGTTTAGTTAAGGACAAGCTGGACCCATGTGAAGATTGGGATGCCACAGTGGGTGGGCCTGGTGCCCCCGCTGGAAATACATTCCTCTTTGCATTGTTTGTATTGTATTATTGTAGGACATATTTCCTTTTATAGTATATCAGAGGTTTAGTCTGATGTTATATGGTTGCTGTATTGTTGCTGTTTTTTTTTTTTTGTTTACTCTTTCCTGAGTGTTACATGGGTGGGACCGTATCCTTGTTCCACCACCTCCCCACATGGTACCTAGTTTTCCACATGCTTCCCTCTGTGGCAAATGCTCTGACCCCATTCAACGGGTTAGTTTAGTTTTTCTCTTCTTTTATTTCTTTGAACCCTTCCACCCTGGTCCCCTTCCACCCCGGATTACTCGCACTATACACTATAAGAATAGAGCTGGCTCACTAGCGACATCTTTTCCCTTTCAGGTTCCATAACTGATGGTTCGGTTTTACTCCTTGAATGTTAAGGGGCTTAATTTCCCAAATAAACGCCGATTGCCCCCCCCACCTAACTTAGAGACCCGCGATATTCCCTGGGATACTTTGCTAATGGCCCATTCAAAAGGAATGGGGTGACCGTGTTGTTCAGTGCTCGTGTATGCTTTAATCTACAGATAAAAATAGAGGATAAATCTGGCCGATTTATAATTCTGGTTGGACTTATAGAGGATAAATAGGTGACCTTAATCTCCCTATATGCTCCCAACTACCGTCAAATTCCTTTCCTTAAGTCACTATGCGAGGAGATACTGAAAGTAAGTAGAGGCCATCTGGTCCTGATGGGAGATTTCAATTTGACCCTAGATCCCAAAATAGACCATTAAAATTGGCAGGTCCTGATCCAACCCTAGGTTCTTCGACAGCCATTCGTAAATTATTAGCGGAATATGATCTTTATGATGTTTGGGGGGTTCAATCTCCAAATGTACGGGACTATACTTACCATTCTAGTGTACACAACACATACTCTAGAATAGACATGGTTCTGACCGACAAATGGACACTACAACATACTAATACAGTTAATATTCTTCCTATCACATGGTCAGACCATGCCCCGATAGAGTGGACCTGGAATTTAAGTCTCACTAAAATCCCCCCGAGACTGTGGCGGATGCCGGCCTATTTGCTTACTTCCTTGGAGGCCAGGCTCAGTTTATCAGAAGCACTGACACAATATACCCAAGTGAATAATCCGGAGGATACATCCCTTTCCACTCACTGGTGAGCTCTGAAAGAGGTTTTACGTGGTTCAGCTATTCAAATTGGTGCACGCTTGAAAAGCAATACCTTTTTCATCAACATACGCTTGAATCCACTCTAGTCACACTAGAATCACAGAACCAGACCCCTCCTTCTAAAACCCTCCAAAAATAAATAAACAACGTTAGGAAACGGCTTAATACACTTTTCATAACTCGTATGAAATCAGCCCTTACTAAACTGCGTCAGAAATTTTATTCCACGGACAATAGAGCCAGTCGGCTTTTGGCCCGCAAACTTAGAGGTAAGCAAGCTAGAAACCGAATAAAAACTCTTCACGACTTAAGGGGAAATAAGATCCACAATCCTGCTGATATAGCAAATCAATTCGCTAAATACTATGCTAGCTTATACAAACTACGGGATGACAAAGACACGGTGCAGCCATCAGAACTGTCTATATCTACCTTTCTCCACCACCTTAATCCCCCCTCGTTAGATCTTGATAGCTTAGAGCAGATTAATCTCGCTTGGTCTCAGCGTGAGATTGAGGAGGTCATCAAGCGCCTCCCTAGAGACAAGGCCCCTGGTCCGGATGGCTTTGTAAATGCCTTTTATACCACATTTCGGTTGGAGTTTGCCCCGCTCCTTACCAATGTTTATAATAACGTTTTGATGGGGTGGTAGCTTCCCAGCTGAGATGTTAGAAGTGCAAATAATAACGATCCCCAAACCTGGTAAGGATCACTCAGAATGTAAGAACTATAGACCTATACCGACCTAAAAAATTATGCTAGGTTGATAGCTGATCGTCTGAATCCCTTCTTACCTCAGTTGATCCACCCGGACCAGGTGGGCTTCATATTGGGTCGCCAGGCTTCAGATAACACGCGGCGCATTTTAGATGTGGTAGACCTTTTGTCTGAGACCGGAGAAGAGCTTGTTATGCTTTCCCTGGAGGCAGAGAAACCGTTTGATAGGCTCCATTGGCTCTATATGAAAGAGGTTTTACTTAAATTTGGTATTCAGGGCAACATCTTACATGCTATATTAGCTCTATATCAGGGCCCTCCTGCAAGAATATTCAGTAACGGTTTTCTATCCTCTCCTTTCTCCATTACTAATGGAACAAGGCAGGTGTGTCCCCTTTCCCCCCTGATATTTGTCATGGCTATAGAGCCTTTAGCGTATACAATTAGACAGGCTCCCCATTTCCCAGGCATTACTTTGTCTATACACACAAACTATGTTTATTTGTGGATGACGTATTCCTATTTGTTACCAGTCTGGCGACCTCATTGCCAGCCTTGAAACGCATCCTAGATGACTATAGCTCGGCCTCGCTATATAAATTAAATATTACTAAATCTGAGGCCTTACCTATTAATATACCGCAATCCTCACTATCGTTTTTGCAAAAAGAAATTTCCGTTTGTCTGGGTAAAGGATTCTTTGCCATATCTGGGTATACATATTCCCCCTATCTTATCCACAGTATTTGAAACTAACTTCACTCCAATTTTTTTGCAGTTTTCTTCCCTAACTAAGAATTGGCTTAACTTTGAGGTCTCATGGCTGGGTCGCATAGCTGTTGTTAAAATGATGCTACTACCTAAACTGATGTATATTTTTCGCACTATTCCCTATATTGTACCTCAAAGATTGATGGCCCGATTTCATACGCTAATGATGTCATATGTGTGGCAGCAGAAACGCCCCCTCCTCTCCCATAAATGTATGGCCCTATCTAAACAACATGGGGGACTGATGCTTCCTAACTTAACTTATTACTAAGAGGCTTGCATATTGAGCCACCTGTGGTATTGGGTACTCCCTCTTACCTCTAAGCCATGGGTGAATTTGTAGAGAGCCTTGTGCCCTAGCTACCCATTGTTGGACCTTCTGTGGACACCCAGGCCGGTCAGACCATCTGTTGTATATAGGTTACGGTCCATCTCGGATGCCATTCAGGTGTGGGATAGAATCATTGGGCTGCATGCCAATTTTGTACTCCCATCTCGTAATCTGTCTCTCCAGGCAGTGGGTCAACTCATCTCAGATCTAAACCTTGCTGTTTGGAAAGCCAGAGGGATTTCTTCAGTATCAGATTTGCTTGCCCAAGGCATTTTTCTTTCCTTTTCTCAGCTCCAAGATCGCTATAGCTTGCCATCCTCAGAAACATATAGGTACTTGCAAATCAGACACTGGGTCAGAACTGTCTCTAGGACCCCCTACTCTCTCATTTCGCTTCCATCACCTGTCATAGATAGACTGACGAAGAGTAGTAGTAGAGGTGGAATAACGTTTTGGTATCATTATATTTAATCCCTGATCCCCCCAACTAAAACTCCTGCACAAACCCAGTGGGAAACAGATGTGAATGTAACTCCCTACCGTATGTCCAAATGCATTAATCATACAGAGATGCAGGTCAAACTTCTCAATCGGCTGTACCTTACCCTGGAGCGGTTACACAGGTTCTAGCCAAGTCAATCAAAATTTTGCTGACGCCAATGTACCCAAATAGCCGATATTTTCCATGTCTTCTGGTCATGCCCAGTGATTCAGCTGCTATGGTGCGAGGTATTTGCTTTGATCTCAAATGTCTTAAAGACTCCTGTTGCCCTAGACCCAGCCCTAGCACTTCTCCATGTCTACCCGACTTCCATTCCGAAGCATGATCGCTACCTCCTGGGCCATATATTGATAGCAGCAATAACACAGAACTGGAAGTCTCAGCCCCCCCCCCCCACCACTACCCGAATCATCTCTAAGATACAGTATAGCTTTGAGATGGAAACAACAGATACGCCCTATTCCTCATCTGCATCAGCTCCCATCATGAGATGGTTTAGGTGGCATGAATACATCACAGATGGCCCCGGGGCTCCTCAAGATACTCCCGACTTCCCAGCAGCTCATTCTCCAGTGGCCCTCATAGAATCCCCTCAGCCTATTGATCAGCTCCAACACCCTGATACCCCTCCCATGGTAGAAACATCTTCGGTCGGTCAAAATGAAGGTTGATATGTCTTGCTGTATCATTTTTTTCTTTTTTTTTTATCAGTAAATGTTAAATGTACATTGTTTATATAGTGTGCCTTATCTTAATCAAGTGATTCCTTTCCCCTTGCGCAGGGATTCCCTATGTGTTTTCCTTTGTTTGTATTTTTTCTTCCCCTCTTTTTTTTTTCTGTACCCCATATATCTTTGAAAATGTTCAATAAAAATATTGATGCAAAAAAAAAAAAAAGAAGAGAAGTGGGGCTTCGGGATCTCTGCATTCCTTAGACAAGGACTTTTCCAACAGGACCCCAATTCTAGACTGCAACTCTGATTTCTTTGACCGATCCTAAGCTTCTGCTTTGATGTGCGTCTGGAATCCACCCTTTAAAAGGGGTGGTACTGTCACAATCTGCCTCCTGCAGCTCCTGTTTGCCAGGAGCAATGTTGGACTTGGATATATATAGCCTGCAGTAAGACCATACCACCAAAGGGACCATTGTGGCACTTGAACTGTTTCCCTTCCTGATGAACTAAGCTCGTTTTCTCAGGAGGGAGTTTCGGGTCATGGGGGGAGGGTCGCGGGTCATGGGTTCACATGGGTCACAATTCACATGTGGGGGTGGTGGTGTGGCTGTCACTGGGAGACTCATTGGTGAGTGTGGGGCAGAGCGGAGCTGTCACACTGCCAGCTCTTCCAGCATAGACAGTGGATCACCAATGCTGCTACAGTCTGCTGGGGTTTCTCCTGTTGCAGGCGCGGTGCAAATGGACACACTGTCCCCCTCCCTACCTCTCCCTCCCACTCACATCCCTCGCTGTCAGGAACTATGTAGAGAAGAGGAGATACCTGAAGAAGTAAAGAGGTAAGTAAAGAATGGTGCGATGCTGGGGGGGAAGTGTGATTCTAGGTAGAGGGGCAATTTGATGCTTGGTGAAATAGTGTGATACTGGGGGGACACTGTGAGGCAGGAGGGCAGTGTGATACAGGGGGAACAGTGTGGGCAGCAGGGTGGTAGAATGGTGTGATGCTGGGGGGGCAGTGTGATGCAGAGGGGCATTGTGAGCTGGGCGAGGACAGGATGCTGCAGGGGGGGCATCGTAATACAGTGGGAAAGTGTTGGCAACAGGGTGGTAGAATGGTGTAATGGTGGGGGGGGCGGTGTGATGCGGGGAGGCGGTGAGATGTAGGAGGTGACAGTGTGATGCAGGTGGGGGACATTGTGATGCAGGGGGGTCAGTGTGGGCAGCAGGGTGGTAGAATGGTGTGATGCTGGGGGTTGGCTAATGTGATACTGGGGAGGGAATAGAGTAACGCTGGGGGGTAGGAAGGGACAGTGTGATGTGGGGGGCATTGTGAGCAGAGGGGGAACAGGAGGGACAGTGTGATGCAAGGGGGGCATTGTGACCTGAGGAGGGGCAGACAGGGACAGAGTGGACAGCAGGTTGGTATTGGGGCAGTGTGGAAAGAGGGGTGGTATTGGTGCAGTGTGGGAGAGTAGTACTATTGTGGCAGTGTGGAGAGAGGGGTGGTATTGGGGCAGTGTGGGGAGAGGGGTGGTATTGGCGAAGTTTGCAGCAAGAGTGGGGATGGTATTGCTACAGTGTGGGACTGGTATACCCGATTTCTGTAATCTGGGAGCGGCGTTCTGTAATGTAAAGTGACTGGATTGTGGGGGAGTGTATAACTGTAATATAAGGGTATCATCATCATTTATTTATATAGCGCCAACATATTCCGTAGCGCTTTACAATTGGGGACAAACATAATAAACTAATAAACAAACTGGGTAAAACAGACAAAGAGGTGAGAAGGCCCTGCTCGCAAGCTTACAATCTATGGGATATGTAGGGCTATTGCTGATTGCTGTATTATGTGGTGGTTATTTATTATAAATTATATATATTATTGATGTAACAGGGATGGTAATAATGTGTTAGTTTGGAGAAATAGACCCACTTTGTAAAATGTGAATGTTATGTAGATTTAATGCTGGAGCTGGTTAGGGTGTATAGTATTTGCATTGCTTTCCAGGAGATGGATAGTATCTGCATTTTCCAAACAGGGCCCAACATTCCAGAAACCAGCAAAGCAGTAGCTGAGCTTAAGAAACCAGCAGGTAGTGTAAACTGCAAGGACAGGTAGGAAAGAGACTGTTTTGAATGTGGTGGGACAGTCTTGCGTACTAGGGCTAATAAATGTCATGCTACCAAAATCCAACATTGCCCCGGCCATTTGCTTCAAATTTTCATAGCACCACTTCAAAATTTCCACTCTAAGCACTGGTTTTTAATAACTATTTAATGTTGGTGCACTTGTAGAAACGTTGGTAACCCAGGCTACTTAACTTGTGTACCTTTAGGTGTAACTTGTATTAGGCACTATTTGAATGCCTCTATATTGCTGATAGGTTACTCAGTCTATGATATATGTACAGATGGTATATGTCACAGTGTTTGGTGTATTACCACTTAACTCTCTCTCTGGATGGAGATGAAGGTCTCAGTAGTTCTTTGGTCATGTAATATCTGCATGCCTGATCTTGTTAGCTGTTCCTCTCTGCTCACACAAAATTCACTAATAGCAAGGAGACTCCCTCTCAGCACATAGGCTCACTTTTCCTTGCAATCTCATTCAGACAGATAAGTAGCTGATTCTTTGCAGGGATCAGTCTACAAAACTTTTCTGTGCCACACTGTACCCAGCAGCTTTTGTGATAGCTCTGGGGTCTTGGTGTCTAGTTGCACACTCTGGGCCTGAGTCATTAAGGAATGTATCTGGCTTTTTTGAGCATATCCTCCACAAAAAATCAGTCTGTGCATGCGCAGAACCATCTGGTTTAGTTAGGTGATACGTGTCTACAGGGTTGCCATCAGAAACTGTGGGGCCCAGTACTAATTAATCTGGCAGGGTCCCATGTATTTCTGGATGAGTCCAACCTATGACTGCCTAAAAACACATCTCATTATTCCAACAAATAAGTTTGAATTTAAAGTAGTTGGCCATTTAGAGCACTCTCTATTTTCCTTTTTCTTTTAGAACAACTTTATTAAAGAAGTTCAAAAATGCTCAATTGACAATTATATTTCAAGTGTTATCAACCATTTTCAAATTCAATGAACATACATGTACAAATAAATTATTACATGTTTTATAGGTGCCAGAGAAGAGACATAGTTATATTTAGTCTTTTTTTCCAGCTTCAGAAGGAACAGTCCAAGTTCTTGGAAATGAGAAGTTCTGTCATATTCCAACAATGAAACTTTGCATAATAAAAGCCTGATTATATCAAGAAATATAATATCACTATAGCAAAGGATATATGAAGTTCCGCTGTCCACATCTGACACATATATAGATAAAGATATGGAAAAACTGTGACGCGGAGAGACCAAAGAGGAAATGAGAATCAACACATTCTTCTATATATTAATAATTGGATGGTCTTGAAGAATCACTCTGGTTTCAAACCAAAGTGGTAAAAATATTTGAAAAATCTATTTTCAATAAATCAAGCATCCCCTATAGCAAAACAGCAAATGGGGGTACTCGCCAACTAGGTACCCTTGGTGTTACCTGAAGCAAAGGAACTGGAGACAATGCTACTCATTTTCATTGCAGGCCCCCTGGTCTCTCCAGGCCCCCTAGTCTGTGCAGGCCCCTCTCAGCCGTACTGGTCATACCCCCTGCGTGTCAAAGTAACATCTGCATGAAAGCTAGACCCCAAGGTTTTCACAGCAGAACATTGCCCAGAGCATCACACTGCCTTCTTTGACTTGACTTCTTCCAACAGGTGCCATCTCTTCCTCAGGTAATCAATACACACGTACCCGATCGTCCTCATGATGTAAATGAAAATGTGCATCATCAGTATCATCAGACCAGGCCACCTTCTCCCATTGCTCCATGGTCCAGTTCTGGTGCTCACATGCCCATTGAAAATGTGTCACTCACCGGACCGTGAGTGCCTCTGCGCTGGTGCATGGTTCTCTAGCCTTCCTGCCGGCGCCTGTCCTGAGCCGCGGCCGTCCGCCATCTTGATGGACTGCGCATTCGCAGCACCCAAAGAACTCTTATGACCTTTGCTTTTAATCTAATTGGAGGATCAGGCACCTCTCCCTATTTAAGACACCTGTGCTCATTACATCGTTTCCTGATCTTGAGTCTCATTCCCTGTGAGTCTCTGAAGGTGTCTCCTGTGTCCTGCTCGTGTCTTCAGCTTCCTGCTGATTATATGCTCTACTCATCGGTGGTTCCTATACCTGCTACTGACTCCTGTGTCCTGCTTGTGTCTTCAGCTTCCTGACTCTCCCATTACCTTCCTTCACCTGCTCACGTCCACCCGGCTCTCCGTGGTTGAAACCTGCCTTCCAGTATAGCTGCAAGTCGCTGACTCATCTACCAGTATAGCTGCAAGTCACTGACTACCATCAATTCCATTGGCATCCTCTCTCCATCTACTTTTATGTACGTTCCACTATTCACCCTGCTGCCAGAGGACCGCTGTGCAAACTCCGCCCCTCTGGTAAGCATAGTCACCTGGTGAATCCTGGGCAGAACTCCTAGTGCCCGTGACAAAATGTTTTTAGCTGGGGACAGGGGTCAGCATGGGCACTATGACCAACATGCGGCTACACAACCCCATACGCAGTTCTACTGTGTGTTCTGACTTCTTTCTATCATAGCATTCACTTTTTTAGCCATTTGTGTTTCAGTAGCTCTTCTGTGTGATTGGACCAGACAGGCTAGCCCTGGTCTCAACACTCATTAATGAGCCTTCGGTGCTTAGCCTAGCTGGGCAAGACTTAACTCAGCAACATTTTATAGGAAATAATGCAGGTGGCCCAGTGATCCATAAGGTAGCCCACTATGGGACTGGCCCAGGGGGCAAATGCCACTGTCAGAGATGACCTAAACGGGTCCTTTCTCCTGAACTCCGGCTGCTATACCTTGTGGGTATCGATCAATAGAGAGACAGACAAGTTCAGATATTAGGCTGAAACTCCATCTGGTTCTGACCAGCCCTAAGTCAGAGTAGCTTTATTTATACATAGTTACACAGAAAAAGGGAGATAAGGAATACAAGGTTTGTGAAGGCAGCTTGTCTATGTCAGCAGTTTGTGGGCATGATGAAAAGCAGATGTTCTTATCTCAGTCACGTAGGCCTCAAGTGGGGGTCGTGGGTTCCTGGTACAGAGGCTGCTTGATGTGCACATTCTTGAGAAGAGACATGTTGACGAAGAGAAAAGAAATGTAAGGCAAAGGTCATAGAGAATGATCTGCAAGCTGCAGATTATTCTTCTTTCAGCAGTAATTATACAAAATGCATTACTTCAAGAAGTTCATAAAATGTATATCTCTCACTCCACCCTGGCCCCCAGCCTTCCCCTGTATGTACCTAAATCATGTATGTGTGTGTTTGTGTGTATATGTATTCCAGATTCCATTACAATTCCTATTACAACTCTCATTACATACTACAGTCCATGAGGCAGAAGCTTTGCGTAAACCAGTTAGGTCAGATCTCTATATAAGAAGCCCTGTGCAGGAAATTGTCATCAATCTATTGATAGGCAAATTGTGAGGGATTTTGTCTTATCTCAAACAAATGGATTTTTACCATGGAGGGGAAGCAAAAGCACAATATAATGGAGAGGGGGGTGCAGTATTGTGTCCTTTAACAGAGAGTGAAAGTGAATTAAGTCACTCGGCTGTACACTTAGCATAGGTATGTTATTGAGCTATTCTGATCATGATAATGACACTTACTACAACCTACGATTTAGGGACGTGAACGTAGTGGATAATGGACAGACTTATGTAGGCAATCTACAGTAAGGTCGTTCCTATGCAGGCACATCCAAGTCAGATTCCAGCACACTGAAAGAGCCACACTATTTCCTTATTTCTCATTGTATTGTAACGGTGGGTCTGGTGAATATAATACTGCTGGACCTGCCGGCTGCTGCTGGAGCTGACAGGTACGTTTTCTGCAGTGTTCTATACACACACATGATTATAACCACAACATTAAAACCACCTGCCTAATATTGTTTAGGTCCCCCTCATGCCACCAAAAACAGCTCTGACCCATCGAGGCATGGACACCACAAGACCTCTGAGCGTGTTCTGTGGTATCTGGCACCAAATCGTTAGGCATGTTATTGAGCTATTCTGATCTTGGGTTTGTACTTGCTGAATCTCTCTCAGCCATGGGAGTGGAATCTTGCTCGTGATATTTGTGGATCGCATCGCGGGCCTTCTCCAAATACTGGTCAGTTTTGCACTGCTTGTTTCCTCAAGTTACCTTGTCTCTCTCATTTCTGTATAAGGTGAGAACATTGAAAGTGCTGTATAGCATGCTAGGACCATGAGCTTCTAGTTCACAATCTTGCATATAATATAAAACAGTGTAGTACAGATGGTACAATACATAATCAAGTTTCCTTTATCCTGAATTATTTAGAGGGGTTGAGGATCCTTATGAGGGGGTCACCCGGAATGTCTGCGCTTGCCTTGTGTTGATGGTGTGGTGGTTGCTGCCTTTACGGTTGCTGCAGGAGTTCAGATTCCAGTGGTTTCTTTACGTGATAGAGTTTTTGCCATGGGCAACTTTATATGTTGTGTGTGGTCGTGTATTTCTTAGAGGAGCCTTAGTGGTTGATATTTGTGGAAAAAGATAGGAGAGATTGGAAGGTAGTTAATAGGTCTTGCGTGTTATTGGTTGTTCCTGCTGTTCTGTTGTAAATCTTGTGATGTCGTCCTTCTTGGTTTTTCTTGTTTGGTGTACCTGTGAGGAGAGAAGAGGGGTGGGGTGTAGGGGAGAGAGAGGTGTAGGAATACAGACAGTATATTGTTTTATATGGTTATTTGGTTGCTAGTTAGCAGCCCGTGGTTTATAGCCCTTTAGCGGTTTTTCAGTTGTAGCTCTTTTGCGTGTCTATAGCTCTAAATGTGGTATACTGCTATATTTGTGTATGTGATAGTGTGAGTGTGAGTGATTAGATTGGTTGCAGTGATTATAGCTCCTGTTATGTGTTTATAGCTCTTGTGTTATAGCCCCTTTGGTTGGTATAACCTGTAGCTTGTAGTGTTTGGAAATTTATGTGGCTATAGGGGTGTGGTATATTAGCAATTGTAATTGATTATAGCTCACACAGTGTGTTACAGCTATTGGTTATGTAGCTATGTGGTTATGATTACAGTGGGGTAAGTGTGATATCGATATGTGTGTGTTTTGTGGTCTTAATATTCTTGAGTTGGTATATGTAGTGTTATTGGTGATTGTAATGCTCTTTTTGCTCTTACAAGACCAGTTGGTGGTTAAGCGAGGACGCTCCTTGTTATTGGGTGGTGAGTGGCTCTTTGCAGTGTGAATTCGGCTTGCATTCTACTGTGCTCTTGTTTACAGTTTGTAACTTTTAGTTCTTCGTTCGGGTGTTTCAGCTTGTGGAGGTGCTTGTGAAGGTATCCAATGCATTTTGTCCTGGCAGGACTTCGTCGGGGATGTGGTTTGGTTGTGGGGGTGCTGCTTCGAGTTTTCGTTTGAGGTCTCCTGCTTGTTCTCTCAATGTGTTTTTTGTAGAGCAGTTTCGTCTAATCCTTCTGAATTTTTCTCTTGGAATATTCTTTAGCCAGGTTGCTGTTTGCTGAGATGTAGTTGTTGCAGTCTACTGGTTTCATGTATGTCTTGGTGTTTATGCTGTTGTCTTCAATGTAGATGTTGAGGTCTAGGAATTCTACCTGATCTTGTGCTGGTGTTGAACTATAGGTTCATGTCGTTAGTGTTGATGTAATTCATGAAGGTGACGATTTTTTCCTGACTTCCTTTCCATATGATGAAGATGTCGTCTATGTAACTGCAATGTGACGAGGTTTCTGTGGTGGGGGTTGTTGTTCCATACACTCTTGTCCTCCCATTCCACCATGAAGAGGTTTCCGTAGCTTGGTGCAAATTTAGTTAATTTCATCTGTTTGTACTAGGTTCCTTCTTACCAAAAGCTGTAGCTGTAGTGGAGGATCTAGAATATTGTTTCTATGATGAACTCGGTTTGTATGGTATTTTGGGGTTTTGTTGCAGATAGTGCTTGCTGTGGTTGCATCCTTTTTTGTGGTCGATGATTGTGTACAGGGATGTTACAGCGCAAGTTGTGACTGTGTAGTCTTCATTCCATCTGATTTCATTGAGGATTTTTATGATCTGTGTTGTGTCCTTCAGATGGCTTCTTTGTGTGTTCACCAAAGGTTGCAGTTTTTGGTCTATGTATTCGGAGAGGTTACAGGTTAGTGAGTTTAAAATATGTAGGTCTGAAACCTAGGACAAACATACCTGCCCAAACCAAACTTCTAGTGTTTTTGTCACAGTAGTTTCATTTATCAACCAGTTGTAACAAAAATAGAATAATTTCTTATAATACAAAGATGGCAGTATTTAATAATGCTATGTACCTTGCTTATAAAAGTACTAGTCACTGCAAAGCAAAGAGATCTAATAATGTGACGAGAAAATCGGTGTAATCTTAAACATATAAAAAATATACACTTTCATAGTAATTTCACATGTCCTTCAGATGTAACAAATATACATAAATAGCAGTGTCTTACTGATACCCTAGACCATGCGCATAAAAGAGCTAACAATTGTCATTGCAAAACAAGCAGATATCATTTTACTATTTTAACTTAGATTTTCAACCACTTCAATAAAATCAGTGAATAGACACTAAGGACCTGATTCATCAAAGCATGTATTCTGAGCACAACCCACGTTCAGTAATATATGCACATATTTAGGTTTTGCATCCTCCCAAATTCAGCAAGGCATGGATCTCAAGATGTATGTGCTTTTGAAATTGGGGGCAGGTCTGCAGTGCCCTACTACATCGGATGTCCTGCTGCATTAGGTGCATTTCTGCTGGTTCTGGGCATGTGCAGAGTGATTTTGCATATGATACTCTCAAAATCGTGAAATACGTGCCTTGATGAATCAGGCCCTAAGGCCGCAAATAAGTGGTCTTGTAGAAAAGATATATATATACCAAAGAAACATATTAACTCTTATTGTTCCTAATTGCAACACAATAAGCCCAGATTAAGTCTAAATAATGGATTAGCAAGAAAGCACTGACAAGCATAACCATGCTGAATGAATGAACGAACAGTCCTGAATTTTCAGTCACCATATGACAAACATCTACGCACACATCCCCAAATATTTGGAGTATATAGCAGTTCTAACTGTTGTTCTTTGCTTGACAGAACTAACTTGCAATTAGATAATGATCCCCTTCACAAAACACTGCATAATAAAGCGCTGACAAGCATAACCGAAATGGACAGGTGGACAAAATTAAGTCCACAGAGTTCTAATCCCCATAAACTGCTCATCTATATATCTCACTTTATGACACTTATAAAGAAATGAAAATATAACATAACCCCATACGTAACTGTAATAATTGTCTAGATCTATAAGTGAACCAATGAAAATTTTATTTTGCTACTTATGTGCAAGATATTGAAATGTAATTTTAATTTAAAATGTACTACACAAGAGGATTCTTCTTTTTGCCATTCCCCACAAGCTGTTGGAGAGCGTTACTTGTGTTTTGTACAAAAGAAGTACAAAGAAAGGTTTGACCATTTACATGCTGATTCATCTTTGTTCATGTGAGTGCAAAATTGGAAGCTCATTTCTGATTCCATGTCTAAACAAAATTACACTGTTGTATATATTTCTCATTATTGAGAATGACAACAAAGATTTATTCAGATATAGCCACATTAGTGTAAGAAGCATTTTTTATGAGATATTTACAAAGTATCACCACGAAAAGGAGTTATAAAATAAGATTTTGGAGATTCAACTTCAATCCTGTACAAGAAGGTTTTGTAACACTTTTTGATTTTTTTTTTTAAACTTTATTTTATGTTTGTTGTCTTTTGTTTGAGACATTAGCGTCGTCATACTCCATTATTTAACCCATGTGGCTGGGGAAAAGGATGAGACATAGAGAGAGAGAGAAGATTCCCACTCCTGATCTATTGCATACTTGCCAACTATTTTGGAATGTTCGTGAGACTCCCGAATTCTGGGTAGGTCTCCTAGATTCCCCGGAGAGCTGGCAGATCTCCAGCATCCTGCTCGCAGTTAGCTTAAAAGACGTGATGTGCGGTGAATCGCGTCATTTTGAAAATTACACCATTTTCCACACTCTGCCCTCCTACCATGCCCCCACGCCCCCCCCCCCCCCCCCCCCTTCCAGGATGTCCTGGAGTCCACCAACAGAAAGTTGCCAAGTATGATCTAGTGAGGTCCATGAGGCAGAAGTTTTGTGTAAGATTTCTGTATGGGGAGCCCTGAACAGGAAATGGTCATTAATCCATTGACATGCAAGATGTGGGGCGATTTATCTTATCCCTAACAAACTGTTTTTTCCCATGTGAGCCGTGGCAGCAGAGTTGAATAATAATACATGCATGTTGCTCTTACTTATTTTTGCACATTGTTTAATTATGGTATACAGTTGACATCAAGATATTCACTGTTGTCAGCCTTTTCCTACAAAAAGGTGGGTTAAAGAGGCTGTCTGTAATGTCCTTATGTTGGTAAATAATCACAACTTTATATGAAAGGTTCTCTTCTGTGGTTAGTGTCTTGTGATGAACAGGAGAGCATCATTTGGTGTATCACCTTGAATATGTGAGTGTCAGAATGAGTGCTGAGGATGCGAAGTCTCAGTTCATGTGTATGTAACAGTATATATTTGAAAGTAATATACGCTGTTATAAAATGTCAAACATGGAAAAGGTAGACTTTGTTATTATTTTCTCTTTTGCCTACAGAAAGTTGGATGTGACAAAGTAATTGGTTCAACAAAAAAAGAAGACAAATGTGGGGTGTGTGGTGGTGATAACATGCATTGCAAAATTATAAAAGGAACATTCACAAGAACACCCAAGAAAAAAGGTAAATTAAATGATAAGGCACACATGTGATATATTTTGTGTTAACAAAATCCTACCACAGACACATTTTAAATTAAATTGATATCAAATAGTCATCTATCATACATTTTACAATGCATTAAATAGTAATATTGCTCACATGTGAGAGATGTTTTATTCAAAATGTACAGTCATGTGCAAAAGGTTTGAGAATGACACATATTATTTTTCACAAATGCTGCTGCCTGTTTTTATGATGACATTTTGCATATACTGCAGAATGTCATGAAGATTGAACAGATGTTGCAATTAATTTGAAAGTCCCTCTTTGCCATGACAATGAACTTTATCCCAAAAACAACACTTCCACTGCATTTCAGACCAGCTGACATCAGGTCAGTGTTTCTCTCGTCTCTCGTTAACACAGGTGAGAGTGTTGACAAGGACAAGGCTGGAGATCACTCTGTCATGTTGATTGAGTTAGAAAAACTAGAAGCTTTAAAATGAGAATGGTGCTTGAAATCATTGTTCTTCCTCTGTTAACCATGGCTACAAGCAAGGAAACACGTGCAGTCATCATGCTTTGCACAAAAAGGACTTCACAGGCAAGGATATTGCTGCTATTGATAGCACCTAAATCAACCATTTATCGTATTATCAAGAACTTAAAGGAGAGAGGCTCAATTGTTGTGAAGAAGACTTCAGGGCACCCAAGAACGACCGGCAAGTGCCAGGACCAGCTCCAAAAGTTGATTTAGCTGCGGGATCGGCGCACCACCAGTGCAGAGCATGCTCAGGAATGGGAGCAGGCAGGTGTGAGTGCATCTGCACGCACATCGAGGCAAAGAGTTTTGGAGGAAGGCCTGGTGTCAAGAAGGCCAGCAAAGAAGCCACTTTTTTCCAGAAAAAAACATCAGGTACAGACTGATATTCTGCAATTGGTACAGGGATTGGACTGCTGAGGACTGGGGTAAAGTCATTTTCTCTGACGAATCCCCTTTTAGATTGTTTGGGGCTACTGAAAAAAAACGTTTGTTCAGAAAAGGAAAGGTGAGCGCTACCATCAGTCCTGTGTCATTCCAAAAGTAAAGCATCCTGAGACCATTCATGTTTGCATTTGTTTCTCAGCCAAGGGAGTGGGCTCACTCACAATTTTGCCTAAGAAATCAGCCATGAATAAAGAATGGTACCAAAATATCCTCCAAGAGCAACTTCTCTCAACCATCCAAGAACAGTTTGGTGAGGAATAATGCCTTTTCCAGCATGATGAAGCAACTTATCATAAGGCAAAAGTGATAACTAAGTAGCTCGGGGATTAAAACATCGAAATTTTGGGTCCGTGGCCAGGAAGCTCCCCAGACCTTAATTCCATTGAGAACTTGTGGTTAATCCTCAAGAGGCGGGTGGACTTTTTTGTCCACCTGCCTTTGAGGATTGACCACAAATTGAGGCCCCCAGAAATTCTGACAAACTCCAAACATTGATTAGGCAAGAATGGCGGCCATAAGTCAGTATGTGGCCCAGAAGTTGATTGACAGCGTGCCAGGACGAATTGCAGAGGTGTTAAAAAAGAAGTGTCAACACTGCAAATATGAAATGCCTAAAAAGGATTCCGTCGCACAGATAATTGGAAGTTTCCCTCTATGTTAAGTTCAATAATAATCCTCCTAATAGAGATATGGGGGTGCTATCTCGTAACTACAAAAGCAGAAGTTGTATACTAAGAAAGCAAAAGGTTGTGTTTTATGAGATGCACAACAACTTCCCTGAGTAATACGAAGCTTGTAAGGTACAACAAATTAAAACTTAACTTTTATTAATCAAATAAATAAAATTGAATAGCGAAAAATATGTGCAAATGTGTAAAGTGAAAATAAAATGTGCTGTTAGCACTTTTAGTCAAAATAATTTTGATTATTTGTTGGAATGCATAAAGATCCCCATATTATAGTGGGTTTCATATCCACATATACAAATATAATTCAGAATCTGTAAGGCACAACAGTATAGATAGCACAGGGCAGATAGATATCTGCCCTCTAGAGCTTCAATTTGAGCTGAGGTATTAATTAGATGGTAATAATATTTCCCTTAATATCTAGCAATAACGTCCCTCAAATCTAGATAATGGTTAGGTGGTGGTAGTATAACCTATTCTATTCTACAGTCAGTGTTACTCATCTCCCTGAATGAGAGGATTGAGGAACTCTTAGCTGCCTATCAGATGCAGCCTAATCTTAGGATCATGCTTGGATAAAATAGCTGACTGTCCAAACATCTCCCATTCACTCTGATTAAAGACAGTGATCAGCAATAAAGACTATGAGAGGTGCATCACTAGCTACCTAACCACGCTCCACTAGCTTTGGATTTAAGGAGCAAAAGACAAAGGTGCCCAGATTCTGGTATGGAGAGTGCTAACAGCGACAACGCCAACGCTCGTTTAACTAATCTTTTTCAAGGCAAACAGGACGGTGCAACTGACAGGTTCTAAATACTCTGCGGGGAACTTGCCTCTTTCCTGATGTATGAATCTAACTACCAATAGGCGTGTATGAATAAGCTGTGTAGTGATTGACACAGAATTTAACCTATCATAGTTAATGAGAATAGTTTCACCAATAGTGAAACTTAAGTAGTCATTGGAATCATCATTTCTATATTAAGAGACATGTCATAACTAAAGTAGAGAACTATTGGTATATTTTTAAAGAATCTCGCAAAAGAAGGTAATATAGAAATATTCCAACAAATAATCAAAATTATTTGGACTAAAAGTGCACATATTTTTCACTTTATTTTCGCTATTCAATTTCACTTGTGTCAGTCTCAGAACTTTTGGCCATGGTTGTATGTAGGTGTGTGTATATATATATATATATATATATATATATATATATATATATATATATATATATATATATATATATATATATATATATATATATATGTGTGGCAAGAGCCCGCTACTGCAGAAGCACATGCGAACAACAACTTCCTTTTTACGGTGCTTTATTGTCAGGATGGTAAATGTTTGACACCGTATACTTGTACAGCAATCATGGAGATCCTAAACACTAGCTATACATAGTCCAGCTCTCTCTCAGGACCAGCCAGCTCACCCAGCATTGGTCTACTTGAACAAATGAAACAAACAAGCTTTTATACATGATGCTCCTCCCCCAGCCTTAGCTTGATGGACATGTGACACACCCACCTTCTCTTTAAAAGAAAACACCCATCACTGCCTCTGTTTGCACGACCAGACATGCCCTGTCTGTTTGCTGAGAGGAAGGATTTAAGATCATGTAAGTTTAACCAAATTTAAACTATTGCTTTTCATACATATGTCTTCACTCTAGGTGCATTAATGCACAAATGTTTTACTCTACTTCCCTGCTTTCTCTGCATATTGCCAGCTAAATGCCTCCCTTTGTTACATATCCCTCCCCCTAGTGTCTCCAAGTCGGGGGACGCGGACTTCGCGAGGAGCGCATATTTTCGTGACAATGCATATGCATTCTTGTGCAGAATCCCAGGTCTATGTTCTACTGAGAACTTGAAAGGTTGTAGTGCCAAGAACCAGCGGGTTACCTTGCATTTACCTCCCGGTTGCTCTGCATCCATCTCAATGGTGCATGGTCTGTTATTAAGGTGAACTCTCTGCCTAGGAATAATAGCGCAGAGCTTCTGTAGCCCATTTTATGGCGAGACATTCTTTCTCCATAGTGGCATATTTTTATTCCCTTGGAAGCAACTTACAACTTAGGTACAGGACAGGATTTTCTACTCCATTCTTCTTCTGTGACAAGACTGCACCTAAACCAACACCAGAAGCATCAGTTTGGAGGTAAAATCCGGTGCTTGTAGAACTAGGGAGGAACAAAGAGCTAACCGAAGATCAGACCAGGCGGTTTCTGCAGAATCAGACCAGGTTAATCTATCTGAACAACTTTTTTTTAACATGTCCGTAAGTGGAGCAGCTCTAGTGGTGAAGTGGCTTACAAACCGTCTGTAGTAACCCACTAAGCCTAAAAAGGTTCTTAACTGCGACTTTTTTTCTGGTCTTGCCCAATTTTTGACTGCCTCCACTTTGTCTAGCTGGGGTTTTACATGCCCTCGACCAACAATGTACCCCAGATATTTGGCTTTTCTCATGGCTATGGCACATTTCTCTTGGTTAGCCGTTAACCCTGCTGACCTTAATGAAGCTAAGACCGCCTCAACTTTGGCTAAATGTGATCCCCAGTCCGGGGTATAAATCACTATATCGTCCAAGTAAGCGGCTGCATAAACTGTATGTGGTCGTAGCAATTTATTCATGGCCCTTTGGAAGGTGGCAGGTGCCCCATGCATCCCAAAGGGTAGGACTTTATATTGATAGAGACCATCAGGGGTGGAAAATGCAGTCTTTGGCTTGGCCGTGGAAGTCAGGGGAACTTGCCAATAACCCTTTGTTAGATCAAAGGTTGTTAAATAATTGCTACCAGCAAGATTTTCCACTAGTTCATCCACACGTGGCATCGGATAGGCATCAAACTGTGACATACTGTTTAGGCGCCTAAAGTCATTGCAGAACCTAATTGTCCCATTGGGTTTCGGGACAAGCACAATGGGACTATTCCATTCACTAGTGGACTCTTCAATCACATCTAACTGAAGCATCTTCTCGACCTCCTTTATCACGTCCACCCATCTGGCTTCTGGAATACGATACGGCTTCTGCTTTACAATGACTTCTGGCTGTCACGGGCACTAGGAGTCTTTACCCAGGTATCACCAGATGATGGACTTACCAGAGCAGTATAGTTGGTAATATGGTACTCTGGTAGCGGGGTGACCACGGAACAGGAGACAGCAGATGGTAAGAGAATGCTCGGAAAAAGTCTATGACTAGCAGCACTGGTAATAGGTAGATAACTATACACGAGGAGCTGGATGAACAAGGAAACGTGAGGGTAGTCAGTGGTCTGCGTATAGCAAGTTGTACCACTGCTATAGTGAGGAGGAATGTCCAGGAGTAACAAGGAGGTGGTGAGAGTCAGCGGTCTGTGTATAGCAAGTTGTACCGCTGTCTAGGTGAAGGAATGGAATCCAGGTGAAGGTATCAGGGGAGTCAGTGGTCTGCGTTAGCAAGTTGTACCACTGCTATGTGAGAGGATACTTGAAACCTGTGTCACAGGAAACAGGAGACAGTGGTCTGCATCTAGCAAGTTGTACCACTGCAATATATATGTGAGGAGGAGCACGAGGAGATGAATGCAATGCAGAGTATACACGGGCACACAGAACTTGATCCCACGATGATATGCACAATATAATGATAATTGAGCAGCACTGCACAAATATACAAAGTCACAATAACTATCCAGGCAAATAGGAAACACAGTCAAATGATAACAATAGTCTCAGTGGATAGGGAACTCCGGGGAGAACAAACTCAGTCCAGCTAGATATGCAATACACAAGCACAGTCAATGACAAGTATGCATACCGCGGTTCAGGAGAGCAGGCTGTCAGAGAGACGTGCAGGTATACCTGAACGGCTGAAGGCCGGCAGGAGGAGAGACCACTGGAAGGTGGAAGCGGTAACCCAGTAGGTGCAGCGCACGGTAGGTAGACCAGCAAGGACTAGGCAATACTCAGGAAGCAGTAGTATATGGAACTGGACACCTGGAGAACACGGGAGAGTTGAGGCGGTCTGATAACCAGTAGCTGAGATGAAAGCAGCGGAGCGCTGACCCGATGAAGACAGGCGAGTTGAAATGAGCAGGAACACTGTAGAAGTACGGAGACAGCGGATAGGAATCAGCTGGTGCAGTCACGATGAACACGGAAGAGTTGAAGTGAGCAGGAGTCTGTAGAAGCACGGAGGCAGCAGATAGGAATCAGCTGGTGTAGTCACGATGAACACGGGAGAGTTGAAGTGAGCAGGAGACTGTAGAAGCACGGAGGCAGCGGATAGGAATCAGCTGGTGCAGTCACGATGAACACAGGAGAGTTGAAGTGGTTTGGAAACCACAAACGAACAACAGGAATCAGCAGGAGCTGAATACACGAGGAAACACAGGAACACCTTCAGAGGCTTATGGGGAATGAGACTCCAAGATCAGGCAACGAGGTATTGACCACAGGTGCTTTAAATAGGGAGTGTTGCCTGATCAGCCAATTAACTAAAAGCAACAGGTACTGAAGGTTTGAAAGGGCTGCACATGCGCAGACCCTCAGGATGGTGGAGGGCCACGGTTCCTAAACACACGAGAAGTAGCACTCACAGTCCAGTGAGTGACACTGGCGCAGTGACAATGTAGTGCGCCCAGGAATGGAAGAGAAGACATCCCTGTTTCCGACGAACCATTTCTTCAGTCTGTTGTCTCTGCTGAATGGACAAAGCTGGCTCTATGGGCACTTCAGACTTTTCAATGGCAGTGCTCACTACCTGAGGAGAGGTTTCCTCATCATGCCAGGGTTTAAGGAGGTTGACATGATATATTTGCTCCTCCCTTCTCCTACCTAATTGGCGGACTCTGTAATTGACTGGATCGACAGCCTCTAGAACTTCATATGGACCCTGCCAATGGGCAAAAACTTTGCTTTCCTGGGTGGGAACCAGGACTAGGACCTTGTCCCCAGGCTTGAAAGATCGAACAACAGCACTTTTATCATAGCTTTTTCTCTGTCGTTCCTGAGCCTCTTTTACATGTTGCTGCACAATGGGCCCTATTTTTCCTAGCCTATCATACATTTGTGACACAAATTGTACCTCATTTGGCTCCCTGGGACCTTGCTGCTCCCACCCTTCTTTTAACCTATCCAAGATACCCCTGGGCTGTCTCCCAAACAATAACTGAAAGGGACTAAACCCTGTTGAAGCTTGAGGTACCTCACGGATGGCAAACATCAAATAGGGAATAGGAGTGTCCCAATCTTTTTTCTCTTGAGCCACTGCTTTCCTGAGCATGTGCTTTAATGTGCGGTTAAAGCGTTCCAACAAGCCATCTGTTTGTGGATGGTATACAGAGGTGTGAAGCGCCGTAACCCCTAGCAACTGGCACATGTCCTTCATCAGTTTAGACATGAAAAGAGTACCCTGATCTGTGAGATTTCTTTGAGTATTCCCAATTGTGTAAACATCAATACAAGTTCCTTAGCTATGGTGCTGGACTTTATGTTTCGTAGGGGAATTGCCTCTGGATATCTGGTTGCATAGTCAAGCACCACTAGTATATATTGGTGCCCACGTGCGGATTTTTCCATTGGCCCCACAAGGTCCATAGCTATCTGTTCAAAGGGAACTTGTACTATTGGTATTGGAATGAGAGGTGCCCTGTACATAGGTTTGGGACAGGTTCTCTGACAAATCGGACAGGACCGGCAATACTTTTTCACTGCCGTGTGTACACCGGGCCAGTAAAACCTAAGCAGAACTCGTTCCCGTGTTTTATCCTCCCCTAGGTGTCCCCCACAGACGTGTATGTGCTGCTTTTAACACTAGGGTTACATGGACCTGAGGAACCATTAATTGTTCTACTTTATCCCCCTGTACAGTAGCAACTCTATACAGAAAATTATTTTTAACAATAAAATATGGTATACGTTCTGCAGGCTGGGCGGCTTTCGCTACCCCATTTACCTCAGTCACACTTTTAAAGGCATGTTCCAAAGTGGCATCATTAAGTTGGTCTCGAGCAAAGTCCTGCAGAGGAAACAAAATTGATATTGCGGACCAGTCCGTATCCTCACTGACAGGCGAGGTGGGCTCATCTGCGACATCACTGACCAATGCTAGTTTGGACTGTCCATGTTTCCCAGCAGGTGGATGCTTTTGTGGAACTCCTGCTATGACTCCCAGGATGGCATTCCGGTTTGCGGTTCCCAAAAATCGATGTACAGATGCTGTGGATTCATAGGCGGTTCCTTTAAGACCGGGCATCCGACCGTTGCATCAGTTGCCGGCATGTCCGGCCGGATCCGCTCACCGAGGACATCATTAAACAGTGGGAAGTCTCGCCCCAAAATGAGTGGATATGGGAGTTTAGGTGCTATGGCAGCTACCACCATAACAGTTTTGTCTTTGAGTGTGACTGGTAGTATTGTTCTTTCATACTCCTCTGTCGTGCCATGTACGCAAAGAACCTTCACTTTGGGCAACCGAGAAGTTATGATTTCGGGTAAGGCAGAGCTGGAAACCAACGCGAGTTCACTCCCCGAGTCAACTAATGCCAGAACAAGGTTTTGGTTGATTAGCACAGTCACCCGGAACAAACAAGGACTTCCTGATGTGGGACTCATGGTAAAACAGTTTGGAAACGCAGGCCCAATATGTGCCACGGAACAGTCCATGGGTTCCTGTAGTTTAGGACACTCTGCCTTAAAGTGGCCTGGCTCACCACATTCAAAATACTTCAGATTAGACAGCTTTGCACCTGGCCCTCTGTCCGTAGCAATTTTGCCATTGGGCCCTGTGGCAAGGATTGTCAAACCTGGCTTTTGGCGTGGCAGCGGCTTTGGCACAAATGCAGGTTCTTTCGTCATTTGCTGTAGCGCGCAAAACTTTTCTACCACGGTGGCAAGCTCTTCATAAGTTTGTGGGTCTGATTGCAGCACCCACCTTTGCAAATCGCGGTTCAGCCCCCGGATGCAGTGATCTATCGCCAGAACTTCAATAATCCGAGAAAGCGAATTCTCCTCAGGCTGCAGCCATTTCTTTAAAATTTTAGAAAGCTCAGCCACTTGCGTTCTGACCGGTTTTTCTTTATTATAGCGCCATTGGTGATAGCGCTGGGCTCGGCCTGGCCCGGAAACTCCAACGCGAGCCAATATCTCAGACTTTAGGCACAAATAATCAGAGGCCAGTTCCTCATCTAGATCCATATAAGCTCGCTGAGCTTCACCAGTCAGATATGACGCCAGTCTCTCAGCCCAATCTTTAGGAGGCCATTTTGCCCTTTTTGCAAGTCTCTAAAAGGACACCAGATATGCTTCTATGTCATCACCTGGTGACATTTTTTCAGGAGAACAGGACCAGGTGGTTCATTTCTGTCATGCCTCACCTGGCTTAACTCTTCCCTTAAGAGCCTTGTGTTTCCCACCTGTGCCTCGGCAACTCGTAGAATCTGAGCTTGCTGCTGTTGTTGCGCAGCGGCCACATTCACGAGGGTTTTCAGTACTTCCTCCATGTTGACGTCTGCTCGGGTTGGGTAGCAGAAACTTGCTTCCCGGAGCATCCCACTCCTGACACCACTTGTGGCAAGAGCCCGCTACTGCAGAAGCACACGCGAATAACAACTTCCTTTTTACGGTGCTTTATTGTCAGAATGGTAAATGTTTGACACCGTATACTTGTACAGCAATCATGGAGACCCTAATCACTAGCTATACATAGTCCAGCACTCTCTCAGGACCAGCCAGCTCACCCAGCATTGGTCTCCTTGAACAAATGAAACAAACAAGCTTTTATACATGATGCTCCTCCCCCAGCCTTAGCTTGATGGACAGGTGACACACCCACCTTCTCTTTAAAAGAAAACACCCATCACTGGCTCTGTTTGCACAACCAGACACGCCCTGTCTGTTTGCTGAGAGGAAGGATTTCAGATCATGTAAGTTTAACCAAATTTAAACTATTGCTTATCATACATAAGTCTTCACTCTAGGTGCATTACTGCACAAATGTTTTACTCTACTATATATATATATATATATATATATATATATATACATACATACATACATAGTGACATAATCAGGGGAATAGTTACCCTCTCCTGGGGAAGAGGGCAACGAACAGCAGCAGTAAAACTACACAAATCCAATGGTTACAGTTGAAAGCCACAGCCAGTTTTATTCACCTGCTTGCCAGCAAAACATAACAAACAAAATCCTAGCCGTCTGGCTACTAACTAATACATTTCTGGAGGCCTCTCTCCTGTGCAGGACCTTGTGTCCAATACACAAATCAAACATGTATTGTTGCTTACCACAGCAGAGTGTGTCAGGAGGCAACTCACCTCCTCCCCAGGTCTGAGACTCTGATTGCATATTCTAGCTGTCTTTTCTCAGGCACCAAACAGGTGCACCTCTTGATCAGTCTGTTTAGAGACTAGCAGATCAGAAGACCTTGGCTGTGCCTTATGTATGGAGCCCACCCTTCTCTTTCTCCATACATAAAACCAGGGACCCTCACCATGTTTTGTAAGTGCAGGGAAATACCATGTGGGAAACGTTGCACACATATCTACACATTCTCCCCGGTGTTTTAATGTACACAAGGCTGGAAGCCTGGGACACATATCTCTGTAATTTTGCCCCCTTCCAGTGACTCTGTCACAATATATATATATATATATATATATATATATATATATGTATATGTGTGTGTAATATATAAATTATATATATATATATATATATATATATATATATACACACAAGTTAACCCGTGCATGATACTCATGCATTCTAGTCAAATCAAGCTAAATAAGGTATTAAAAAGGTTCTAGTCATGCATTTGGGCCTTGCCCAGACCTCCTCAGGGGAAGAGCGTTACTTCCTGATGCAAGCGCCCTTTTTTAACGTGGTTTTGTCCACATGCCACCACCTCATCATTTTTCTCCATCACCTCATCCTTCATCTTTATCGCCACATCTATCCAGATGTCTATCCAGACACAGGGATCTCTCTTAGCGGTCCTGAGTATCACACTCCTCTCGCTCTGTCACCCCCGGCAACCACCAACCACTCCCCACTGTCACCCCAGGCAACCACCACCCACTCCCAACTGTCACCCCCGGCAACCACCAACCACTCCCAACTGTCAACCACCAACCACTCCCAACTGTCACTTCTCCTTCAAGAAATATATATATATATTTTTAAAATCTTTATAAACACTTTTAACAATTAACAAATTAAATTAACAAATTAAAAACATCTTGGTATACCAAATTTCAGCCCTTTCTGAGTTTTTTTTCTCACACACACTAAGAATTTAGTAGGTCAGTGTATAACTCCGCCCAGCGGGTGGCGCTGCAGCTTGGTTTTTTTTTCCCCACACACACACAGACTAATACACGCCACTAGGCTTATATATATATATATATATATATATATATATATATATATATATATATATATATAATGTGTGTATGTATCTATATGTATAGATACATATAAAATTTATGACAATGACAGTGGCGCTTATTTCAGAATTAAGAATGACAAAACCATTACAATGCAAGGAGTACAAATTAGTTTATTATTTTGCACGTAAGAGAAAATACTGTCTGTTTCTTTATGTAGCACACAAATACTTGTTTGTCTTATTTGTACACTGCATTGTAAAGTCGATCTAGGACATGCTCTACCCTAATTATGGAATTTGCTGGCGCTATATAAATAAATGTTGATGATGATGATGCATTATAGATCACATTTTAAATGTACTCCCCCCCTCCAAAACATGAATTTGCCAAGGTTTGAAATTACTCATTTTTTTGTGCCTTACTTTCATTAATGTATCAGGCCCACTAATTCTCTTTTCACTAGTGTGAGATAGTACAGCCCTTAATTTCTTGCAAAATGTAGTTTCATTAAAGCTGAAGCATATAGTTCATATAGTTATAATGGCTGATAGACTGCATTTTGTATTCCAGACCGAATATTCAAACAATTCTATATCATTACCTATTGATGACCTTACTTGTTCATGGCGTGGCCTATGTCTTTCTTGTTTCCTGATTATAATTGTGGCCTGATTTGTTTGGGTTTTGTATCTGCCTTTTTTACCTTGCTTTTTCTAATGTTTGATCTGTTAGTAATACCATACTTACCAACTTGAGCAAGCTGGCGTTCGGGAGATCAGGGGAGAGGTAGGGGCATGTGAGGGGTGGGGCTACGGGAATCACGTCTTTGGCCCCAATCCCTAAATTTAATAATTCAGTTTTAGCCAATTACAGCAGAGGTGGGGCCACGATGATGTGCAAATCGCATCATAACCCCCGTCCCAACACTAAACTAATGGTTGGCCAAGAACTGGGAGGTTTGCCTAGGAGTCCAGGAAGACTCCCATAAATTCAGGAGTGTCCCAGACATTCCGGGAGAGTAGGCAACTATGAGTAATACTGACTGTGATCACTGATAACATTGAGGAGAAGATTTAAACTGGGTACACACTGCAGGCTTTTCATCGGATTTTTGTGCTCCCACGCTCATGTTTTATCGTACCAAAGCATATTGTATCATTTAATTTGATTAGATAACCACTAAAAATCTCTGGCAAATTCTGTGTGTAGGCAGATCTCCATATTCACAGACAGTTATGACAGCTGAAGAGCACAGATCTGAAGGTAAATCATGTAAGTGTGTATACATAAATCGACATGCTGATCGGGACTTTCAGTCCTTGGTAAAATCGTTAAAGATATTGCAATGGGAGAAATTTTCTGTAGTGTGTACCTAGCATTACCCAGTACTGTGAGACTTTTTTTCTCTGAGGGAATAGGACTTGCTATGGATAAAGACAGTTTGGGGGAGGGGGAGTTTACTAAACTGCGGTTTGGTCTGCAAACTGACACAAATCGCATTTCAGATCTGAAGCACAGGAAAACTCAAACCACATCTGATGTTTGGTGATTTGGAAACCCCTAAATCTCATGCAGTTCAAGCCTAATAGCATGGTAAAACTGGATGTGTTTTATCCCATCTATTTAGCATGGACCTCAGTCCTCTAGGGGTGGCAAATATAGTGCAACCTCTTGTGGCACTACAGCATGCAGTTGGAGCTATATCCCCGTCAGAATCACATCTTCGTTTTTGACTATTAAGTATAGGTTGATACATGGAATGGTTTGTATCCCAGCCAGGGGGTAAATGTATCAATATGCGGGTTCTTCAACACCCGCGTGTTCAGCCTCTTCCGCGATTAAATTTCAAGCGGCGCTGCATTGTAAAGGGTTAATTTCCCTTTACAATGCAGCACCACTTGAAATATAATCGCGGAAGAGGCTGAACACGCGGGTGTTGAAGAACCCGCATATTGATACATTTACCCCCAGGTCTCCAAACCTCAAAAGTGGTTAGAGACCTTGTGGTTTTGATTCATGGGATTCAATGTGTGATTTTGCCTTTTGTAAATTGCATGGTTTACTAACTACACGTCAAATCGCATGAAACCTTAGTTATAATTGTTTGCAAATGGGTCTGTCTGGTCACATATTACAGTCATCAACAGAACAGAAGTGAATAAAGATGATATAAAGAGAATTACCAGCTTTTAAGGGTGGAGTTATTAGTCTAAGGGGGTGATTCAATTAAAAAATAAATAAATAAATATGCGCAATGTGTCCCATAGTGGTACGAGCAAAAATCAGTATATATTTTTACTGTATTAACAGTAAAAATGTGCAGCCTCGATGTTCCTGAAAACATTGCGGCTAATTGAATCTCCCCTATTTGCGGGAAATGCCAAAAGTTTATAAGAAGAATTATGTGGCAGAAGAAGGTGCGTTATCTATAGTGATGTCACCTTGTAGGAGAGTTTGGGCTGGATGCTGAGTTTGATGTACTGTACGCCTGTTTGCGTAGTACTGCACATGCCCACAAAAATAGAAGCATGCATATGCATGCATTCAAATTTACTAGCATCTGAAGCTTGTGACTGGAGCGATAGTACAGGGGAGGAAAGGGGCAGACTAATGTTAGTGTAATTGCAAACAAATGCAGACCTGCACAGAGACTCATATACTGTATGTAGCTTTATTAATTAGGATGCTTGTGGCCTGGTGCAAATACACACTGATAATAATGGTCTCCAGCAGGGCCTGATTTAGGGTTCCCAATGCCCTACACTAATATACTCCTAGCGCCCCACCACCAACAAGGTATAGGTGTATAAAAATATTCTTGAATATGAGTATTCAGGAGTATTTTCCAGCATTCAAATTTAGACAGATTGTGCTGTTCTCCTGTACTTGCTGTTCTTTTTTGCTTGTTCTTGCAAATTTGACTACCTTACGTTCTTTCTTGCTTGTACTTGCAGCATTGTTGTCTTCTAGTTGGCTTCTGGAAAGTTGAGGTCCTGTTTTGAAAATATGCAAAAAATTTATTATAATGCAAAATGGAAACAACTCCTGAATGATTAGATTGTTTAGTTCTAACACAACACTCCCATTATAGCCAGATAAAACTATCCCCATAGCTTAGGTATATATAGACAATAAAATATATGAACACTTGTGGTCAAATAGCTATAATCAAATGCAAACATCTACCAACCCCACATGAGTACCTTCCTATTTAAAAAAAAATTAGAGTTGCATCCAAGATGACCAACTTCAAGATGGCCGCCAAACTGGCCACATACCCTAAAAAGTTTTCCACTACACCCAGATCATATGTATAGACACTGGATTAATATTTCCTGTGACAGGATGGATCACCTATGCCACCCTGTCTGTTGCTGCTGGGATTACTTTGCCACCTTCCCCTTTTGTTATGCCGAATACGCCCCTCCTGTCGCATTGGGAGTGTCCTGCTGCCACCACTGAGCTCCTTCTATGGCACTCAGAACCACGTTCCTTCTGGGTAACTGACGCTGCTAGCGTACCTCATTGCTAGTGTACTTGCATTGGTACTCCTGACCTTTTACTGTGGATCAGGGTTGCTGTGGATGGATCCACCACTGGCCTATCACACTGACCAGGGCTGCATGGGTAGCAGGCAGAGCAGTGGTACTGGAAAGCTTTGGTCCAAACCTTATAACAGCCGGAGAACGGATTAGTTTTAGGGTCTAATTTTCAGGTCACAGGAATACAGCAAAATTGAAGATGTTCCCAAGCAGGTCTTTGAAGCAAGATGTTTATTTGCTCATACTGGTTAGGGGTACCAGTCATCAGTTCAGATGTTGAAATCAGAAAAACACATTTCAGTGTACAAGTCAGTGCATTTTATACAGATCTGACATAACTCCTATCAGAGGCAAGCCAGCCTCTTGGGCCTAGCTGGCTCCAACCTATCTAGAATATTCCATCAGATCTCAGGATGTAATCTAGATTTGCATCTAACACAATTTAACTTCCACATCCCCCTGATTTCTGCAGATGTTCTGTCTCCATTGTTTAGAGTTCCTGTCTGTTTAACAGAACCTGCATTCAGGTAACGGCCCCTTGTTGTGCATTCAAGTGTTGGTCACTCACATTGAATAGACTTAATTAGCCTTAATGAGGACATCCTCTAGGCTACACAGCAGACTTACAAATGCTTATCAGAAATCAAACATATTCCTTAGACATGAATGCATTTCTTTGCACCAAGATATGCTAAAGGCTTTCAAAACAAAGACTTATTGTATCAGGTATACATCAGAAATAAGGTATTTTCTTTTGAAAGGTTAAAACAGAAAAAAACAAATTTTCTACCCTGAATCAGAAATAACAATTTCCTATCTCACAATATACACAATATAAAAAATAAGTGCACATGCAATTTTATAAATAAGCGCCCTGCGCTATTTCCTTTAAATAAATTTATACCAAAAGTTACTTATCAGTGATCCAGTCACATTTCCTTACTCATTTCTGTTTTAAAACTGTGTTTCCACATATATGGACCACCCTGTATATGTTTGCCTATTTTCATTCGTACACAAGAAGGGATATTATTTATGCTGTTATTAGGGTTTTTTAATTAAAATCAAATATAATAGCGAATGTGTTTTTTTCACTATCAAATGTTAACAAACGTTTTTTATGCTAATTACTTGTTCGTTTGTAAGCGTATGTATGCCTGACGTAAACCTAGTGCACATGCTATTCACTACATACGGCTCAGCATATGGGCATAAATTCACTATTTTGCAGCTTTTTAGAGCTTAATTTTGAGTACATATGCCCCTATGTATTTTTCAAGTATGTGCAGTGTATGTGAAGCAGAGAAATAGTCAAGGAATTTTTGTGTTGATCTAGGACAGGGGTAGGTCAACCTGCGGCTCTCCAGGTGTTGTGAAACTACAAGTCCCAGCATGCTTTGCCAGTAGATAACCAGCAGATAGGTGGCAAGGCATGCAGGGATTTGTAGTTTCACAACACCTGGAGAGCCGCAGGTTGCCTACCCCTGATCTTAGGAGGTTGTATTAAGGTTGAAATAATTGAATGTCCAGAAAAGAAGTCTGAAGTAATGAAGGTTTACTCCAAAATAAAAGATTAATAAAAACAGCAAGTAAAACAGCCATCTTACAAAATGAGAGTATGCATCTCTGCTGGCTTCAGTCCAAAAGACTTTTACGCACTTGATATTTATGGGTTACAAGATACACAACTAATTACTTATTCATGATATTCTAACACATATATTACTATTTGTAAGAAAACACAAGATATCATCTCTTAAAAGAGAATGCTTCAATTCTCAGAGTCCAGATGCATCGATTACACCGTAGTGCTCGATCTTCCATTTCAAATTCAAAGAATAACAAATCTTCTTCATTTTAGTATCAGCATACTGAAAGCTCTTTCACTCTGTCATCCCTTGTCAATATCAAAATGTCCATACAGATCAGATAGTTAAGGCAGTCCTTCTGGTTGCTATATGATTACAACTCAGCACAATAGTTAGAGCATACAATCTTGATAACAAGTTGTTGGTTGAGCTGTGAATGTCAGCTTATAGTATATGCTGTGCCATCCTTAATTCTAATACACTTTGATACATATCAATTTATATTGATTACTAATGCAAATGCCATGCAATACATTGTATCTAATTTAATAGCTATGCAATAACATACTTATTATTTTGTTAGTTATTGGCTTCAGATATCAAATACACTATATGGACAAAAGTATTCGGCCACGCCTGTTAATTATTGAATTGCGGTGTTTCAATCAGACCCTTTGCCAGAGGTGTATAAAATCAAGCACCTAGCCATGCAGTCTCCATTTGCAAACATTTATGATACAAAATGGGTCATTCAGAATAGCTCAGTGACTTCAAGTGTGGTACTGTGATAGGTGACCTTTGCAATGAGACAGTTCGTGAAATTTCATCTGTGCTGCATATTCCATGGTCAACTGTAAGTGAAGTTAGAAAGTTTAGGGACAACTCAGCCCGAGCCGGAAGACCAAGTAGAATCACAGAGCTGGGTCAATGACTGCTAAGGCGCATACTGCATAATAGTTGCCAGCGCTCTGCTGATTCCATAGCTAAAGAGTTCTGACTTCCACTGGCATTACTGTAAGAAATGTGTGCTTTGGGTAGGCCCCTTATCTCCAGTGAAGGGCAATCTTAATGCTTCAGTATACCAAGTCATTTTGGACAATGCTATGCTTCCAAATTTGTGGCAACAGTTTGAGGAAGGCTCTTTTCTATTCCAACATGACTGTGTCCCAATGCACAAAGCAAGGGCTACAAAGTCATGATTTGATGAATTTGGTGTGGATGAACTTGACTGGCCCTGACCTCAACCCCATTGAACACCTTTGGGATAAAGTGAAATGGAGCTTGTGAGCCAGGCCTTCTCGTCAAACATTAGTGCCTGACCTCATAGATGCTCTACAGAATGGGCACAAATTCCTACAAAAACACTCCAGTATCTTGTGGAAAGTCTTCCAGGAAGAGTAAGTGGAAGCTGTTATCGCTGCAAAAGGAGGACCAACAGCATATTAAAGTATGAATCCAAGGTCATTACAGGCCTTGTTGGTGCAATGGTAAAGCGTCCGAATACTTTTATCCATATAGTGTATATTCTAACCTTATAATTGCTTTAACAGCTCCATCCTATAAAGATTTCCAAACCTCGGAACATTTTTACTCATTCAGTAGATGTCCAAATTACCTTCAGAAAATCTGTTCATCATGCAGTTAAAATCTTCACTCCACATCCTACAACTATATATATTACTATTATCACTATTAACACTAAAATTATTAGTTTCCTAAGGTATGCTTTATCTGGACAAATCAGTCTCTCTTTTTTTTTCTGAGAACCCGGTTGAACCATCTAACCACTTAAACCAGGAGTCTGGTATTACACTTGTATTCTTATGTTCTCTAACAAAAAGTATTCTTCAATTGCATAATCTTATCTATCTTTTCATCAATCACGTCTTCTGGATTGGAGGAATTTGTAAGATAAGTACAACATTTTGCCCCATATATTGTTTGTAATGTAACACAATATCCTGAGGTTACTGCATTAATGTAGTCCCAATGCCATTCTATACACTTTTCTTCTGGAGAATGTCCACAATACACTTACGTATTGTTGGCAATCCGCCACAAAACTGCCTGACCTCTGAAAGAAATTCTCTTCATTTCCCAGTTTAGGTCTTTCTACCTTAATCAACTGTTTTAACTATTTCTACAGTGACCCTTGCTAGGGGATTTTGTATTACTGTCAGGTTATATGTTATTTATAATTTAGTTCCCTTCTCTCATGTGTGTAATACTTCACATGATTACAATATTGTATAAAAAGATCACATAATTTTGAAGGACTTTAAATTCATCTTAGTCCATTTCCAATATAATATCACCTTTTGATTCAAAATTAACCGTAACCCTACTATTGTGAGTCTGATAATTTATTTTTAGGTGTCATTTGATAAATGTTTCATTCACACATAAGACTGTGGCTAAAGCTCTGCTATGGTCGTAAAAACAGGTGTGGTTACCTTTTAAATGTTATTTTGTGACTTTAGTTTTCTCATTAATAATCATCTTACTCCATATGCCCAGTATTGGTGTGTTGGAAGTATGTGAATGTGATACATTTGTCTTAAGGGTCATTGTGGAATCGCTATTTCGTAAAGTGTCAGGAAAATCTGTCATTGTTACCTTATTACTACCTGTAGAATAGTCTTCTGTACATTAGCCTTTACTCACCACTACACTTTTATAGCCCTTTACAAGTTCAGGATTCGGGTTAATCCTGTTACCAGGACAATGGCCACTGTCAGGTACTCAAGAAATGAATGATCCAATGGCGACTTCCTCTTCTTAAGGTGATGAGTGTGTATCAGAGCCCCAAACACCCCCATCTTAACAGGTTGGCAGTTTGATTTCTGGTTCTGCGGCTTTACTCACGTCCGTAATTGAGGCCTTGGCCAGGTCGACTACCTTCTTACAATGCAAAGTGTGTAACTAATTGTCCTTTTTCAGCGACTTTTAGAGAAGAGGTCCTTATAAACAACTCTTGATATGACCCTTCCCGTCGATCTACAAGACAACCTGAATGTAAAAATTTTCTAATCCTCACATAATCTCCTGACAAAACTGTATGACACGGTCCATTAGGTAATCCTTTCAGCAGTTTCCCTTGTTACTTTTGGAGTGACTGTCCATAGTCAGTTGTTATATCATGCGCTAAAGATCTGTCCATTTGTGGGCTGCACATGATATTGGGCAGTCGTCCCAACAGGAGTTAATATGATAATGTCACAGATCTCAAACAGAAGTACAGCTAGGAGTCACGAATTTGGTGAAAACACTCTGTGTTTATTTGCAGAGAGGTATTAACAACAGGTAATAAGGAGCAGTGATAAATACCAGGTTCCAGCTGATGCAGAAAGTAGCATGAATGTCCAGAAACAACCAGGTAAACGGTAATGCAGGGTAGCAGAGGGTAGGTATTAACAACAGGTAATAAGGAGCAGTGAAAAATACCAGGTTCCAGCTGATGCAGAAAGTAGCATGAATGTCCAGAAACAATCAGGTAAGGACAACAGGAAATTACATCAGGATTGGACAACAGGAAAGGACATCACAGGATGGGACAACAATAACCAGCCATGTGAGCTGGGAGAAACAGGTTTAAATGGACCACACCCAGGTGCATAGAATGATTGAACAGGGAGGTTAACCCCTAATGCACACAATAGCAGCACCTCTGGTGAGTGGAGGTACTGCCAATACAATACAATAATAGGACAAAAAGGCAGGAGCTGCCATGCAAGCAGCATGTAGCGCATAGGCTGAGGGCAGATCGTGACAGATAAGAGATTTAGTGGTGGCTTTGGGGTTGTGCACAGACAATACAATGCCTCCAACCAACTCATGCCATTTTCAGTCGTGACTTTAGCAAGCTTATTCTTTTATGGTCCCATTGTACCTCTCTACATTACCACTAGCCTGCGAGTGATAATGTGTGTGTAATTTGTTCTTTATTCCCATGTGCTGACACATACTTTTCTTGTGAAATGTGTTCCTCATCACTCTCTATTATCTGTGGGATGCTATACCTTTACACAAACTCTTGCACTATATTTTTAGCTACAAATGCAGCTGTGCCATATAGGCCTCAATCCAACCAGAGAATACATTTATTGTATATACTTATTGAAAATTTCTGACCTTTGTTATTTGTATGCAATCTATATGCATTCTCTGGAATGGGAGAGATATGTGATGACTCTGTAGGTATTGCCTTACCTAGGTTCATTCTCAAACACAGGAGACATGACTGTGCTTTCTTTTCTGCATGGGTGCGTACCAGTAATTCTCAATCATTCTACACATACCTTCTTTTCCAACATTGGTTATTCCGTGTGCTACCTCAGATGGCCACCTCTCCTGTGAGGTACAAAACGTTTGTATGTAAATCTGTTTGTTTGTTTTTTTATCGATTACTTGAAATACATTCAGTTGTACATTCATTTAATCTTGATCATGGCTCAAAATGGCAGCTGCTTTTTAGCTGCCTCAATGGCTCTCTTATTTCCAAAGGAAATAGGGTCCTCTTGCAATGTATATGCCTGGCAGTTAATCACAGCTCTTGTTTTGGTAACTGGATTGCATCAATTAGTTCTTTATCTTATTGTGCATGTGATATGGGGTAACCCTCAAGCTCCAATTTGCGCTAAAATCATGAACCACCCCAAATGCAAAAGTAAATGTTCACAGATTTGTTTTTTTACTATTACACAAACCCTTATCAATGCTACAAGTTTGGCTACTTGAGCTGAATGAGCCAGGCGGTCCTAACTGGCCAGCTTCTACAATTTCAGTATCTCTGCTCTTATTGAAAAAGGTTGTTGCAAACAATTTGTGCAATCATGGTCTCCTTTTTTTGAATCCTAATACTGCTCTTCCACCCTCTGAGAATATATATTCTAATAAGGTAGAAGAGTAGCAGGATTCAGTGTGGAGAAAAGAAATTTGGGGGTGCCAGCTCCTATCTTGTAAATCTGGCACTGGAAACGTGCCTGGTCCGAGCAGAGTTTAGTACTGCAGCAATGGTGTGTGGTATGTGCAAAGTGACTGGGTGCTGCAATATTATGTCCTGTATCCTGTCAACTAGAGCCGCAGTGGCTGCTACAGCTCGAAAACACATTGGCAAGTCAGTGGGCACTGTGTCCAAAAGACAGCTGTAGTAACCCAGTGGCTTCTGTGAGTCACCATGTATTTGTGTGTGTACCCCTGCCACTGTTGCTTCTGTTTGTTGCAAAGCATAAAAGGCAAAATCAGCTTCTGCAGTATGCATTACCTTGTTTGGTAATGTGGAGAATACCCACATATTCCAATAAAAGTTCTGACCTGTTTTCTGAATCTGTAGTAAAGGGTGTTGAATGATAAGCTTTACTCTGTCAGGTGTTAGCATTCGCTGAGCTTTTGTCAAGCAGTGTCCCAAATATGTTACCTTAGGTTCACAGGGTTATAACTTATCTTGTGATACTTTGTGTCCTGTGTATGCAAGCTGCTTTAGGAGTAGAAAAATATCTGTAAGAGATTCTTGAAAAGAATCAGAAAACAGTGAGGCTGTTAGCTAGTGAGGATTCTTCTAAGTGAGGATTTTTACAAGTGTTTTAACTAATTTAGCTAGTATAGTAAAAGATATACAAGAGCTAAACAAGAGGAGAACAGGAGGGGAACTTTCTACCTGCAAACACTGCTACATGAGGACAACATTCCACATTCAGCTGTGAACTCTGATATCTTCCACCACCTGCATTGTCAACTGCCTGGACACTCCCTGCTGATCTGTTTCTCACACTTATTTTGGCTGCTGCAGTTTTAATAGCACTTGCTGATTCCACTTATGCTGCTTGTTTTTACCACCTTTAAACTGCACTGTTGCCCCACTTAGCTTGAATCTTTAACTGGCTCCCTCTTGTCCTGTGGACTTACATAACCAGCTCCGTGCACCTTGTATTATGCCTTATGTAATAATTTTGCCTTCCAATCATGCCTAATGTAACTGTTAAATCTAACTGTTTCTCTAAACACACCCATCAGGTTTCTCTGCTGCCCTTACTGCTTCCTATACCCTGGCTCATACTTTACATCTTTTCCTCCTCTTTTCTCTCCTTCTACCAATGCACTCTCTCGCTTCAATCACTTTTCCTTTTCTCATAATTTCCTCACTTCACTTGTTAGCCCTTACCATCCTTGATTTCTGTATTACTTTCGACTGTCTATTCCATACCTTCTCTAGCTTTATAATGATTTGCTCCTCTCTCTCTTTTGTCCTCTCCCTCTATCCCCCTGCTTCCCCTGCCCAGCCTTTCCATATTATTCCTCCTCCTCACTCCTCCCTCTCTCTTCCCTTCCCCCTCCCTATTTCACTCCTCTCCTCTCTTCTGTGGCTCTGTGCCCCTGATCTGACTCACTGCCCCCTCCACCTCTCTCCTCCCTTCCCTCTCTCCTCCTTTTCCCCACTCACACTCTTTCCCTCTTGTCCCCTTCGCTGCTCTTCTCTCAGCGTCAGTCTGCTCCTACCTACCACCTCCCTCTCTTTCCACCCTGGTAATCTATTCCCTCACGCCACTCCTACCTTCTGCCTCTCCCATTCATAAACCCCCTAATTTGCCCCATCTCCACTCCTCCCCCATATCTTGCTCCCCAGCCCCTCGTCTCCTGTCTGCTGACAAATCCCCTCTTATTTCTGGTTCTCATCCAATTCCAACCCTCTCTCCCTGTCATGCCCCTCGGTCCATTTCATACTCACCCTTGCAGTCGAGCAACCACAACAGTCCTATCCACATCTATCCTCTTCCCACTCTTCCTCTATCCTATGGTCTCTGGAATGTTAGGTCAGTTAACAAATTGACCTCTATCCATGTTCTCTTTATCTCTAGATCCTTTAACCTGCTTGCCATCACTGAAACTTGGCTATCCCCTGAGGACACTATCTCTCCTGCTGCTCTCTCTTTCGGGGGCTTGTCCTTCTCCAACACATCCAGAGCTGGGGATCGGCAAGGAGGTGGCATCGGCATACTTCTCTACTCCTGCTGCTCTCTTCGGGTTCTTCCTCCTGAACCTTCTCTCTCTTTTTCCTCCTTTGAGGTTCACTCTATCCGCCTATTCCACCCAGTCCACCTCCGTGTTGCTGTTATTTACCGTCCTTCCGGTCCTGTCTCCCAATTCGTCGATCACTTTGCCACCTGGCTCCCTTGGGGACTTTAATATCCCTATAGACAATCCCTCAGACTCTGCTGCCTCCAAACTTCTCTCCATCTCCTCCTCCCTTGGTGTCTCTCAATGGACCTCCTCTCCCTCCCACCGCACTCCCTTGATCTGGTTTTTTCACACCTTGGTACTGTCTCTGACCTCATTAAATCACCTTTTCCTCTCTCGGACCACTATCACCTCTCTTTTAGCATCTCTCCACCCCTCTCACCGTCCCCATCCACCAAAGTTACTCTCACCAGACGTAATCTTGACACAGTTGATCCTACCACATTCTCCTTCTCCCTGGGCTTGCTCCTCTCCAACATCACCACTCTTTCTTGCCCCGATGAGGCTGTCTCCTTTTACAACCTCACTCTTACCACTGCAATTGACTCTGTCGCCCCAGCTGTCACCATTATGCTTTGTCGGTCCTCGCCGCAACTGTGGCACTCAAAACTTACCCGCTATCTTCAAAAATGCTCCCGCAGTGCAGAACGGCTCTGGAGAAAGTCACACACTCAAGCTGACTTCCTCCACTTCAAGTTCATACTTGCCTCTTACAGTTCGGCACTATCGCTCTCTAAACATTCCCTCTTTAAAGATCTCATTTCTTCCTAATCCTTCAACCCCCGTCGGCTTTTTGCCACCTTCAACTCCCTCCTCTGCCATCCTCCTCTCCCACTCCCCCCACGCTCTCTGCTGTCGACTTTGCTACCCACTTCACCTCCAAGTTTGAGTCTACACATCATGACATCTCCCAGCAGTCCCTTCTTATCCAAAGTTCTCCCCCCTACCTGCCCACTCTGCCCCCCTTCCCACTCTTATCTGCGGCTGCTATCTCCTTTCTCCCCTCCCCTCTTGCTAGTTCACCCTCCTTCTCTTCCTTCACCCTGGTATCTGCAGATGAAGTCTATACCCTTCTCTCTTACTCCCCCCCTCCACTTGCCCACAGGACCCAATCCCCTCCCACCTCCTCCGCTCCCGGTCTCTTGAAGCCTGCTCCCACATTGCCCACCTCCTCAACCTATCCCTCTCCTCTGGTATCTTCCCCTCCTCTTTTAAACATGCTCTTGTCTCCCCCATACTCAAGAAACCATCTCTTGATCCCACCTCTCTCTCTAATTACCGCCCTATTTCGCTTCTTCCTTTTGCCTCCAAACTTCTTGAATGGGTTGTCTACAACCAGCTCACCTCTTTTCTCTCTTCTCACTCACTCCTTGACTCGCTCCAATCCGGTTTTCGCTCCCTCCACTCCACTGAAACTGCCCTCACTAAGGTCACTAATGACCTTCTCCTAGCTAAATCCAAAAGACACTACTGCCTTCTTATCCTTCTTGACCTCTCTGCTGCCTTCGATACCGTTGACCACGCCCTCCTTTTGCAAACTCTCAATTCTATAGGCCTCTGTAACACTGTCGTCTCCTGGTTTTCCTCTTACCTCACCAACCGCTCCTTCTCAGTCTCTACACATGACTCCACATCCCCCCCCTCTTCCCTTACCTGTTGGTGTTCCTCAAGGTTCTGTTCTTGGCCACCTGCTTTTCTCCCTCTACACCTCCTCCCTTGGTGTCCTCATCCGCTCCTTTGGCCTAAAGTACCACCTCTATGCTGATGATACCCAAATCTATCTTTCATCCCCTGACCTCTCCCATTTCCCTTTGTCTCGTGTCTTCTGCTGTCTCTCAGCCATCTCATCTTGGATGTCCCAAAGCTTCCTTAAACTCAATATTTCCAAGAATGAGCTTATCATCTTCCCCCCTTCCAGGACTATCCCACCACCCCCCCTCTCGATTTCTTTTAATAACCCTACCCATTTTTGTCCCTCAAGTCCAATGCCTTGGGGTCATCCTTGATTCCACCCTCTCCTTCAAGCCTCACATTCTGTCCCTCTCTAAATCCTGCTACTTCCACCTTCAGAATATATCCAAGATAAACCCCTTTCTCACCACGGAAGCTACGAAAACCCTCATTCACTCGCTTGTAATCTCCTGCCTTGACTACTGTAACCTCCATCTCTGTGGCCTACCTGATTTTCACCTTGACCTTCTTAAGTCTATTCTCAATGCTGCTGTCCGCCTCATTTTTCTCTCACGCCGCTCTATCTCTGCTGTCTCCCTCCAACAGTCACCACATTGCCTACAGAATTAAATTTAAACTCCTCACCCTCACCTTTAAAGCTCTTAATCAATCCTCCCCACCCTACATCTTCAATCTCATCTCTACCTACACTCCTAGCCGCCCCCTCCGCTCTGCCTGTGACCGCCGCTTCACTGATCACCTCTTCTCACTACCGTCCCCAGGACTTTGCCTGGGCTGCTCCCCAGCTGTGGAACGCTCTTCCACATTCCATCAGGTTAGCATCTACTCTCAAAGGCTTGAAGCGTGCCCTTAAGACGCATTTCTTTATTTAAGTCTATCAGTCCTCCTCCTAACTCCCCTGTCCCGGCTTTCTCCCCCAGTTAGTACCACCCTATTTGTGTCTCCCTTCTTTGCTTGTGTGCTCCTTCTACTATTCCATCACCCTCTGTACCTCTTGGCCTGCTTCCCTAGCCCTATTTTCTTAAGCTCTGGCCTATGTCTTGCTGATTTCTACATCACATGCACTCATTGTCCCAGTAATAATTTGATTTGCATTACCATGTTACCTGTGTCTGTGTATATATTTTTGTTCATTCTTTGTTCTTTCTGTATCATGTTGTGTCATGGCTCAATGTTTTCTGTATGTCATGTACGGCACTGCGGACCCTATTTGGCGCCTTATAAATTAAAGATAATAATAATAATAAAAAAACAGTAACACGTAATCAAGATACTGATTCAATATAGAACTACTGTATGGCAAATATGTTTATAAACAATCATGAATTTCTATGTTTCCTTTTGGTAGGTGTACGATAGACTTACATCTGTTGTTTCTGCAACTGTAAAGTTTCTAACTGTATGCATCCTCTCTGTTTATGTTGCCATCGTGCTGCATTGCATTCTAAATTAAATCAGCTATTGTATGTGTTCATTTAACAGCAGAAAATGAGTTTTACAGTTTTACTCGACAAAACACACCCAAACTCAAACCCAAGAGAGAACTAGCAAGTCTGAAGATAGTACAAGCAAATATATATATATATATATATATATATATATATATAGATATATATATATAGATATATATATATAGATATACTAACAACAAAAACAACATGACCTTATGATTTTACCCAAAACAAGCATTGTATTTTTAGGTAACCTGATAAAATGTCTATCATAAATCAGTATTTGTAGTTTTGTTAACAGTATTGAAAGCATCTCAGCATAAAGAGCATTCTTAGTATTAGAAAAAAGCAACCTTTTATTGATGTGTTCAAAAGAAATAGTTTATTCTCTCTAATAGAACATTTCCTAAAATATTAATAACAATATCATTGTCCAAAAACCTCACTTTGAAATAAAGCACTGACTCGCAGTGTGTACCCAACTGAGTTGTCATTTGCTGAAAAAGCAGGTATTCAAATTACATGCTGTTCTAGTGTCTGTATTTGACTGCGTTGTTCACAAAAATCACAGACTTGTGGTGTGTATTCTACTCAGTTGTGTAGTCATTTGTCATTTACAGAAAAAAGTTTAAACATTTTTTGAATTTTTGGACAAATTGTGTGTGTTCATCGATATGGATCATGATCAGTCGACAGAAGAGCAATAGCACCAACCAGCTGCTGGCACCAGTCATGATGATAGTCCTTCAATGTCATCTGCTAAAAACTATGCTTAATGACATATTGGGTTTAAGTCAAAGAAACTGAAATATGCAACTGTCAGTAAAGCATCTTCTTCTGTCTGTCATGACAATTCAAGACCTTGTCATTTGGAGTCTAGAAGAGGTGGCAAAAAAATTACATGCGTAAAATCGGTGCTGAAAGAAAACAGTAAGTCAGTAGAACAATCTCTGTGTTTGAAAATGTCATAAATCCCTGAGGAGAGTCTATCGACGAGTGTTATTTGTGAGGCTGTCCGTTCTGATACTGTACTCGTAAAAAAGCCTCCTTTCACCATTTCTGCAAATGTGTGGATGAGCAGCACAAGTATAGCTGGTGATATAAAATTTGAGGATGCCACTTCGGATTTGGGGAATGTTTGTGTAGCTGACGATAGAGCTAATGTTGATGATGAGAACGTTTGTGTAAGTTATGCACCAATGGAAGCAGTTCTTACCAGTGATAAGAAGAAAGCCATTGTCATGCCTGGGAATAAGACCAAAAAATCCACTTCTTATGTGTGGAAATATTTTTACCCAAATCCTGACCACAGTTGTGTAGCCATTTGTGGTGTTTGTAAAGCCACAGTTAGTAGAGGTAGGGACCTTAACCATCTTGGAACCTCTTCCATGGTATGCCATTTGATGCAAGTTTATGGTAAGCTTTTGGGAAAATCAGAAACTTATGCTAAAAAAAAAATAAGGAGTTCAGCATCAGCTACCTCCCTTCTCTAAGCTAGATCCAGGTACCTGCAATCTACACTGCCAACATCTTCATCATCAATGTCCTCAGTAGTGCTCGAAGTTAGGCCTGCATCAAGGTTGATAAGGCTAGATGACTCTTCCCCTATCCAGGATTCCTCAGAAGAATTCTTGAGCGTTAGACCTGCTGCTGCTGGGGGTGAATCTTCATCCCGGAAGCAGTCCAAGAAGAAGACTACTAGTAGTTTACAACATTACAAATTGACTTTTAAACAATCCTTTGCAAGAAGAAGCTGTCATCCAGTTGCGGATCATAGGCGCCATGGCTACCCTGCTAGTATTAGATCTGCATCCAATATCCACTATTAATGCAGCTGGTTTTAGACAGTTAATTGAAGTCTTTCGTACCCACTACCAAATTCCTTATTGATGCCAATTTACTAAACAAGCAATTCCTAACCTGTACCAGGATTTTAGAAAAAACTAATTGTTGGGCAACAAAATGCCATTCTACTCACTGTACACTTAACCACAGATATGGGCTAACTAAAGATTATATGACTGACAGCCCACTGGGTTGGTGAATTGCTTTCAGCAGCAGGAACAGCAGCATCTAACAAACAACGCCGGATCTTTCAGAGGCTTTGTGGGATGTCATCTTCAGAATATGTGCTTTCTGATAATGCCACAAATATTGTGAGAGCGTTACAGCTGGGTGAATTCCATCACAGAGCTTTTTAAAAAAAATGAAAGAGACGTGCAGGAGATGCTGTCTGTGGCTGGAAAATTTTCAGGACATTTTCGGCATTCAGCAACAGCATGTAGGAGATTGCAGCAGCTGCAAAAAGAATTGAATTTGAATACTTCCCATGTTGTGTAAAGTGCTGAAACCATTCAAAGTATTCACCTGCAAAGTGAGTTCAGACACTGCTAACTTGACTCAAGTCATTCCCCTAATTAGACTTTTGAAAAAGCAGCTTGAGAAATTGATTTTGTTTTAACCGAACCAGATCTCAAGAGATGCAATGAGCACCTGGTGAGCAAGTTGACAGCTCAAGTGGTACATGGCACAACGACATCTTTTTCAGTTTCTCAGGCAACTACTGTTAGGAATAAGCTTAGCTTTCCCAAGAGACCCAGTGGTGATGCAGATGAGTCAGAACAATATTTTGACATCTGGTCTGGTCTAAAAGAATTGCCCAAAGATCATGACATCTGCTGTAAGTTCACCTGATCATACTCTCAACATCCAAAGACTGGTGGAGGATTATTTTAATGACAGCATACAAATAGACACATCAGACAGTCCCTTTACATACTGGGAGGAAAAAAAAACAAAATTTGGAGACCCATGTACAAACTCACTTTGCAATATCTATGCTGCAATGTGTACTCAGACTTTTCAGCACACCCAGGACCCCTGTAAGCAATCAGCATAGGAGGCTACTTCCTGAAAATGTGGAAAAGACGATATTCATCAAAAGGAACTACAAATTTTACAAGGAAGGCCTTCACCGGCAATTATACCAAAGTACAGAGAATTCTGTAATGATGGATTCCAGTGGATGAATTAATATTGTGTGAGGTTGATGTACACATTGATGAGGGTGAGGATGATGACAACAACATCTTGCCACTGTAGAGTAAATTGACAGCACTGTTAGTTTAGCTGCCTTAAGACTATTGGTAGCCTGTTTTGTGGGGGCCCAAACAAACCAAGCACTTCAGCCACAAAAGTGTCAGTCCTTATCGCTGAAGTGCTTGGTTTGTTAAACTGTACATGTCCTTTATAATATCCAACATAAGGGTGGTTGGGGGGACTGAAAGACAATTCCATCTTGCCACTTTTCTTTTCTGACACTGCTCTGTGGCAATGTTTCATAGATGTCCTATAAACTGCTGTGTGTTATTGCCGCTGCTCTGTCGCTTAGTAACCAGTCAACTTGCTGCAGTCTTTGGCCTAAGCTGGATGAAAATAATATTGTGAACTGTGAGGTGGTCAAAATGGACTGTAAATGACTGGAAATTATTGTTATTGAGGTTAACAATAATATAGGAACAAAAAAGAGCCAAATTATGCGATCTTAGCAATTTTTGCAAAAAAATACAGATCCAGAACCAAAACACGTCAGGGCAGTTTTGGCAAAGCCAAAAGCAAAACACAAAGTTAATACAGATCTAAAACCAAAACACGGGGGTCAGTGAACATCCCTAGTTACAAAGCTAATTGCATATTCATGATATTCTAACATGTACATTTCTAAAAAAAAACAACACAAGGATATCATCTCTTAAAGGAGAATTCTTCACTCCTCATAGTCCAGATGCATTGGTTACACCCTGGTGCTCGATCTTCATTTGTTGATTCCATATCAAATTTAAAGAATAACAAATCTTGCTTAATTTTAGTATTAGCATACTGAAAGCTCTTTCATTGTGTCAGCACCAGGGCCGGACTGGGACTAAAAATCAGCCCTGGCATTTAAAGCACACAGGCCCACGTGTTGTGGGCTCCATGCACTATATTGTTGCACACTGATGCTGGCGCAGTGTGCGTTGCTGGTGCAGTACAACATGATGTAGTATGAGTGTGTGTGTGGGGGGGGGTATTTATTTCTCCTAATGACCCTCAACATTACATTGTTAGCACCCATATTGCATCAATAAATACCATGACAATACATTATTAGTACCCAAATTACAGCAATAAATAACCCCCCACACACACTCCTACTACATCGATACCCACCCACATTACAGCAACCAGCATCACCCCCACATTACAGCAATCAGCATCATCCCCCACATTACAGTATCCAGCATCACCCCCATTCCAGCAACCAGCATCACCTCCACATTACAGCAACCGGCATCACCCCCCCCCCCCACATTACAGCAACCAGCATCACCCCCACATTACAGCAACCGGCATCACCTCCCCCCCACATTACAGCAACCAGCATCACCCCCACATTACAGCAACCGGCATCACCTCCCCCCCCCCACATTACAGCAACCAGCATCACCCCCACATACCAGCAACCAGCATCACCCCCCACATCACAGCTGCCAACATCATCCTCACATTACAGCAATACCCTGTCATACTTATTAGCAATACTAAGCCCTAAACACACTACAACATTGCCACCACCACGCCACCCCATACTACAGCAATACCACCAATTATACAGGCGCCACTGTAGGAAACCAATGTTTTGCTTTTTTCAAATCTCCCACAAAATAGCAACAACAGAATACTTACACACATATAGGTAACAGGTATCCTTTTCCCTCAATTAAATAGTAATGGCAGAATTTTCATGAATCATTCCACATGAAGTAAAACTCTGACAAATATATCAGAAAAAACATAACTATTGAATGATCATTTGAACCCACGCGGCCACATTAAAAGTATTTCCATCTACAGAAAAATGTCAGAATAATATTTTTTTATACTACAGTAACTGGTTATGCGTCATTTCTATTCATTTTAAATAACACAGTATATTAATTAAAGGGGATAGGGGAGGTGGGTGTGGGATAATTGGATGTGATCCATCAGTTTGATTAGATAGGAAACATTTAGATTGTTTACCTGGAGTCATCTACCCCCTTGACTCACAGGCAGGGCTGACGAGGAATTTTGGGACCCAGTACAGCAACTTCTTTGGGCCCCCGTCATATTCAACAATGAGAGACTTTCCTTTGGCAGAAGTTCATATTATGCCACACTGTAGTCCCCCCAGGTCATATTATTCCATATAATATTACCCTCAATTCATATTTGGCCATGCAGTAGTGCCCACAAATCATATACCATATTATTCCACATAATATTACCCTCAATTCATATTTGGCCATGCAGTAGTGCCCACAAATCATATACCATACAGTATTATGTCACAATAGTGCCCCCAAATAACATTATGCCATACAGTAGTGCCCAGACAAAAAACTCATTCACAAATAAAAATTGGTACAGCATATCAGATACTAGAGTGTGAGTCCCAGGAGCAGCTTAATACACCATTTACAATGCAAACAAAAATAGATACACAATCACAGATAAAATGTATGACAAGCGGTGTTTTTTCCTCTTAATTAAAAGTCTCTGTACAGATAAATATGCAAGAAAATTACAGCGCAATAATGAGCAATGCATAGTGTTTTAAACATCATTGGATACACAGTAGTGCCCCCAGTTCAACAAAGGATGGTTAAAAACACATTGCACATGAGAAAATATATGAACTTACCTGATTATGGCATCCTGTGTTCTGTATTCCTACTGGACGCGCTGGGTAATGAGGGATCTGCAGCTGTCAGCTCACACAGCCAGCCGGGAGCAGGGACCGAGGGCAGTGGTCAAAGTGGAAATTTAGAAGTTGCGGTATGGAAAATATTAGTGAATGGAGTATGAAGGCTTGATTTTTTTACTTTCTTTTAACACTTGTCCCCTATGTGCATTACCATTCTTCATTACTACTTGTGTTTTATGATGGCTGCTTGTCTGACATTCCCATTCTTAAGATGTTTCTCCCTTTACACTTTTTTTTAACTATGCCCCTGCACCATCTTCTCCTTTGTCCCTCTCACTTTACTCCCTGCACCCCCTTCCCCCCTGGCCCTCTCACCCCTATTCCAGCACCCCCTTCCCGCCTGGCTCTCACCCTCTTCCAGCACCCCCTTCCTCCATGGTTCTCACCCTCTTCCTTCCACCCTGGCTCTCACCCTCTTCCAGCACCCCCTTCCTCCATGGTTCTTACCCTCTTCCTTCTCCCCTGGCTCTCACCCTCTTCCAGCACCCCCTTCCTCCATGGATCTCACCCTCTTCCTTCTCCCCTGGCTCTCATCCTCTTCCAGCACCCCCTTCCTCCCTGGTTCTCACCCTCTTCCTTCCCCCCTGGCTCTCACCCTCTTCCAGCACCCCCTTCCTCCATGGTTCTCACCCTCTTCCTTCCCCCCTGGCTCTCACCCTCTTCCAGCACCTCCTTCCTCCATGGTTCTCACCCTCTTCCTTCCCCCCTGGATCTCACCCTCTTCCAGCACCCCCTTCCTCCATGGTTCTCACCCTCTTCCAGCACCCCCTTCATCCACGGTTCTCACCCTCTTCCAGCACCTGCTCCCCCCCTGGCTCTCCCACACTGCTGAAAACCCTAACCCCCCCCCCTGCGAGAATCACGCCCCCCCCGTGCAAAAATTCACATACCCCCGCCAAAATCACGGCACCCCTGCGACTCTCGTGAGAAAATCCGCGCACCCCCATCCCGCGAAAATCGCGGCACCCCCCCTCCCGCGAAAGTCACGGCACCCCCCCTCCCTAGTCAGAAAAATAAATAAAAACTGTGTCCACATTGCAGGGCACAGTGCACAAGATAAGGGGGAGGGAGCAGATGAGCTCGCAGCAGAGATGCAGGAATCCAAGAAGTGTCGGCCAGCCCATCTAGCCATCGGCCCTTCTGGCATTTGCCAGAAGTGCCAGATGGCCAGTCCGGCCCTGGTCAGCACTTATCCATATCAAAATCTCCATACAGATCAGAGATTTAAGGCAGTCCCTCAGGATGCTATAGGATTACAACGCAGCACAAATCTTGTTATAAAGTTGTTGGTTAATCTGTGAATGTCAGCTTATAATATATGCAGTGTCATTCTTAATTCTAATACACTTTGATAGATATGCATTTATATTGATTTCTAATACAAATGCCATGCAATGCACTATATCTAATTTAATAGCTATGCAATAAAACACTTATTATTTTGTTAGTTATTAGCTTCAGATATCAAATATCTTCTAACCTTATAATTGCTTTAACAGTTGGTACCTGACTCCAAAGAGAAGGATAGAAAAGTCAGAGCTGGGTTTATTAAATAATAAAACAAATATGGATGCACAGTGCATAACTTTTGATCACCATGCACACAGTGGTGATGCTACCTATTACACTTTCTTAAAGGTCCTTCCCGATTTGCACAAACATTTACAGCATTGCAGTAACAGCAAAACTAAAAATGTCACTCTCATCTCCTTATTTAAAACCTTTACATTTTTCATCATTAATGTCTCAAATATGTCATGTAAATAAGAGGACATTGAGGTTGTCTTTAAAAGTAGTTCAAGAATCAAGATGATTATTGAATGTAAACTTATGGGCTCTCTCTATAATAGCAAATATAGAGGAAAGAGTAGCACGTTCCCACGCTTTCTATCATATTTGCCTTCAGGCAGCCTCTTTAAATATCTATTAGGGGGTTGTGAATGGAAGAAGAGCTGGGAATGAGGAAGCACATGCATGGTAATGGATGGTTTAAGCTCTGCAAGTTCTTTTGGATTTCTGAGCCTGGCTGGAAATGTGAATGGTGGGAAAAGTTACTTCAAAGTCTCTTGTACTACCACTTAATTAACTTAAACGTTTAGTTTTTTCTTCTTAAATACTGCTCATTTTATCCTTATTTATATTGTAAATTAATCCTGAGAGTAAAGAGACATTGAGCTAGTTTTTTATTATGTGTCACATTTGTGTGTTTTAATTTTTTTTGCATCAGTCTACAAATGTTCTTTCCTGTGTAACTTTTGCCTGTAAGGTACAAAAGGTTTCTTTATGAAAGTTTAGACCAAGGCCTTAATTCCATCACCTTAGTAAAAAATGTTCTGAAGTCCTTTGCTAAACAGAGAATGGTCCACTAAATGCACCATCTGTTGAATCTAATTTTAAAAATTATGTACTACAGTAATTAAACTTGCTTTTGCATAACTTGGTGCTTTCATGTGCCTAACCCACATTCAGCAAGGAACTCCTTGATTTTCCCGACTCCTCCTATCAAAGGATCAAAATTTGTACTCTCGCAGGCGGTGCTATACTGGCCTGCAAATCTATAAAAATGGGTACATTTTCATAGAAATAGACATATGACATTGCAAAAGGCAATTATGGTGCACCCAAACCTTTTTTGCTGTCCTAAATGACCTTCCTATATGTAGGAAACTAGTAGCTTGAGAAGTAAAGTAGGTAGCTAGGGTGGGGGTTCTATTAGAAGAATTGTTTTGTTACTGTTAGGGACCTGATTTAAAGGACTCATTTTTTAGTCTATTCTCACATAGTACAAAGGATATCATTCGTATAGTACTTTCCTTTATGATCTAATTTAGTTTAGCTGTCCCTGCAGTTAAATCATTCTACAAGCATTTTAGCACATATACCTTAAACACTTATCTCTACTAATAAATGTGGCCAATTGATTTCTTAAAGAACTACACTAAAATGTTGAATAGTTGGTAATTACAATGTTTATATATTAGTATTGATATTCTTTTTTTTTCTCTCCTGAAAGGTTATATTAGGATATTTGAAATTCCAGCTGGTGCACGACATTTGCTCATTCAAGAAACAGATTCATTTGCTCACAATCTTGGTAAGTATTAAGAAATTGTGTCTAGAGTGAGGTTAACTGTGTTATTTTACTCCCCTTCCTTACTAGCATTTGTAACCATGAATAGATCTAGTTTAGTCCAGAGTTTGTGATTGTGGTTACAAATTTTGCTACTGAAGGTGAGTTATTTACTATTGATCTCATATGGTAGCTACAGAGTATTTCTGAGGTTTCTACAAGTGATTTCTGGCAGAATTCATATTTCATGTATTAGGAGTTATTCCAGTAAGTTGCATTACCCAGCATAGTGGCTTTAATTAGGCAAAAACACGTCAGAAGTGCTGTCACTCTTTTTAATACAATGGCCAAGGCTTTATCTGTGTGGTGTTTGTATGTTCTCACTGTGTTTGCGTGGTTTTCTGCCAGCTGCTCCGCTTTCCTCCCAAACTCCAAAAACATACTGTTAGGTTAATTGGGTGCTATCAAATTGACTCTAGTCTGTGTCTGTGTTTGTTAGGGAATTTAGACTGTAAGCTCCAATGGGGCAGGGACTGATGTGAGTGAGTTCTCTATACAGCGCTGCGGAATTAGTGGTGCTATATAAATAAATGGTGATGATGATGATAAATACAAGCCTGATGTTGAACATGACAAACTCATCCCTGTGAACTCCAATTCTAAAATATTGAATCTGCTCTTCGAGGTGAACCTTTTAACACTGAATCTGTCATCACAGTTTGCAGCCTATATGGAAAGGATGTGGGCAATATCAGGAGTTATTACTACATTACTATGTTGGCCATACATTTTAATATGATACATTTTATTTGCTGAATGAATATTGATCCTTCTCTGCTTTGCACTGAGGTGTTTGACTTGTGGATTATGAAGTGCTGTTATAGAGTGAAGTTTCTTATTATTGCCTGGGCCATAATGTAGAAGTATGAACTAAGGGTTTCATCCACAGTTGTCAATGGGAATTTGAAAAATGTAATATTTCCAGCCAGGAAAATTGTAGATAGGGACCGTACCATGTGTGAGCAGATGTGGCCTCCTGAGCGTTGCACAACCCGCTGCATGCCAGAAGCATCTTGTGGATCCATGGACCTTTCTTCTGTGTTACCCTGCTCAAAATTTAATCCGGTACTCCAAGAAGTTAATGTCATAAGTTTTGAGAGCTGCTAAATACCTCATTGTCAAAGACTGGGGACTGAATCCCCATTCCCCTTCTAGAGTGTCTGTTAAAATCATGAAGAAAATCATGTACTACCTCCTTTAATTTTTTTTTTTGCAGCGATGCAAAAGTGGTATTGGGTGTGTTCATACAATTGGGGGCATGGCGATGCATCTTTGATGCTAGCCGGTGAAAAGCGCTAGGCCACCCTCCTACAGAAAAAAACCTGCATTGTTGTGTACACCAATGGCACAAGGATGCAGTGTTGTGTACACCAATGGCACAAGGATGCAGTGCCTGCTCCCCGGAGCGTGACATATGCCCCTGCACTCCTGACCTTCAGGACATCTAGCACCATAGTGTATTATATAAAGAATGCAGTGTGTACATAAAGAGTTCACAGTCTTGGCCTGCCACATACATTGGACAGAACACTCACTAAAAATTGGGATTGTCCCACTGGAATCACAACATTTCACAGACTGTCCTGCTCTCTCCTAACCGTTCTTGTCACTTTCACCACCTGTGGCTGCAGGTTTCTTTAGTTGCGGATTGTCTGGATCCTGTAATGTTGGGGGCCCTATTTGGAAAAAAAAAATGGGTACATTTAGAAAATACCAACCAGCCCCAGCGTTAAATCAATAGCACCCATGATCAATAATTAGGCCTCCCTCCAGCCCCAACATTAAAATAATAGTATTCCCATTTAATAAATAAATCTATTTCCCTTCCTCCATACAGCCCCAGCAATAAATTAATAGTATTTACATTTGATAAATATACTTATTTCCTGCAGCCATCACTGCCATTAAATAATTCATAGTCACATTTAATAAAGAGACCTCATTCTCCCCAAACTCATCCCCACATTCAATATCCCCCAAACCACCCCATCTTAATTTAATAGTCTCTACTATTAAATTGCCCCACCTTCACCCCACAAACAAAATTGCACCTATTAATTAGCCACCACCTACTTCACACTACATTGCCACAAGCCCTCTATGCCATCACACACACACATTGCCACAAGCCTCCTGTGCCATCACACACAGATTACCACAAGCCCCCTGTGCCATCACACACGCATTACCACAAGCACCCTGTGCCATCACACACACATTACTGTGCCCTTTCATCATCATCACCACGCTGTGCCCCCTCTGATCATGCTGCTTTTCCTCCTTCACCTGGCCTCCCTTCATCACACTGTGCCATGCTGCTCACCCCTTCATCACTCTGTTCCATGCTGCCCCCCTTCATCACTCTGTGCCATGCTGCCCCCCCTCCCCTTCATCACATTGTGCCATGCTGCTCCCCCCTTCACCACATTGTGCCATCTTGCACCCCTCTCCCTCATTACTGTGCCATGCTGCTCCCCCCCTCATCACTGTGCCATCCTGCCCCCCTCTTCTTCATCACTGTGCCATGCTGTCCCCCCTCTCCTTCACCACTGTGCCATACTGCTCCCCCCTTCATCACACTGTGCCATTATGCCATGCTGCCCCCCCTCTCCTTCATCACTGAGCCATCCTGCCCTCCTCTCCTTCATCACTCGGTGCTTTTGTTTTCCTCCCCTTGCCTCCGTTCCTTTACTTACCTTTGTATTGGCTTCTTTCATCTCTTCTCTTCTGTCTTCTGTCTTCTTGCTTGCCCCTCTCTGCGCCGCTACTCACTGACTGTCGGGCATGAGCAGAGCAGAGAGGGGGGAAGAGGGACACTGTCACCGCAATCATGTTTTTCTTTGTCAGTACCCTGCTCTCGCACTAATGAAGGGGGCAAAGACACCCCCCACCCACCCCGCAGGAAAAAAAAACACGAAAGGAAGAAAAAAAAGGTTTAAAAACAAAAAAAAAAACAATAGTCGCTAGTGAGGGCCCAGGCCAGACTGACTGGCATGCCCGGGCTCGGCTAATTAGTACCCGCCTCCCCCTCTCGGCGGCCCTGCACAGTTGTGTCCTTAACTTTAAAAATCAAAGAAAGCCATTGCAGGATACATAAACCAGAGATAATATATAAAACAATATTTTCTCATATATTTATGTATTATATTTCTCAATAAATATAATACATAAGCCTCATAAATCTGTAAATAGGTAATTAAAAACAAACATTTAAAAAGCACTGGGACTAAAAGCTGTATTAATGGAATCACAAATTATGTCTATAAATGGACTAAATTAATAAGTATGTCCATGTAGCTCTAATAAATATGTTATAAAGATATAGTCACAATAGAATTCCTCCAAGATTTCCAGCAAATCAGTACGTAAGTTGAAAGATGTATAACAATCAAAGTAATGCTGGTATATTAATGGTATTCCACATTCAGATCCCGATGGAAGGTTACTGGCAGATGACTTGCATAGAAACAATATTATATAACTCACTTTATTATCTCAGCGGTTCCAGCGGTTTTTTTATTGTCTCAGCGGTTCAAATGCTGCAGCTCCCTGCGTATCACTCCGTTCAGATGCTCTGGACACAACCGTCTGAGAACATTACCCAGAAGCACAGAGGTATGTTTCCTCGCCGTCAGTGACGTTCATATTAGCAAAAGTGAGCAGGTCTTCACATACAAAAAACTGTAGAGACTGATTTCAGCATTAGTTGCAAGTTCCAATTAGATCAATCAGGGCACATAAATCCTGGAGGGAAAAAAAACGGTACCAGTGTAAATATTAAAAAAATTACTCCAATATCAGATAACTAAAACAGCGATCCTATTGTTAAATTACTGACGTGTTTCGTCTGTTGAATCTAGAATTTATCAAAGATAGCAAAGATACCCTTCTAGCTATAAACGAAATGCTAAAACCATTTGTGTATCTCCGTCGCGTGAAACCTGACCTATATATAACTGGTGAACTAGGATAATTCCCAATCACCTGCATACATTTTTACATGCACTTTTTATAGGAGTCATTTTCTCCTACCTGTTACCATCACTGGACTCCTGTATTGCCACTCCCCCCCCCCCCACCCTCCATCCTTCCTTTCCCTATCCTATCATTTTCACTCTACCTCTTAAATATATGTGGCGACCCCTCTTGCAAGTATATAGTGCTATATTGATATTCATCTCAATGAGGTATGTGCCAATTGTGACATCACAAAAGGTATTGTCTTGGCTTTTCTTTACTTTTATGCTTTTTCTACCTTTCAAAATAAAGAATGAAAAAAACATTAGTTTGTTTGACCAGTGTAATTTTTTTATTTTTTCATTTATTATCACTGTGATTTTATGTTTTTGTCCAATCCCAAACAAAGTGAATTATGTTCGGTCAATCTTTACTTGTAAGCACTTGGTGTAATATAGAAATAGAATGTGAAATAATTGATAAGAAGACACAGGTTGTCAAAGAAAGTCAGAACCCTAAAATAGTATGTAAAAGGTGGCTACCATACTTCTAACTTATCTCCTGTATAGAGAGAAGAGTTCACTGCTTGTAAAAGAAGCAAGATCTAAAGGAACCTTCAGAGGTCCACCTCCATGGTATATGTAATCCCTTTGAAATTCTTTTATACCCCTCTCCTGATTGGTACCTTTCAATAATGAGATTCCGTTGATGTTAGGAAAGCTTCTTGCAGATGATAGCTATCCCAGGAGGATGTAACCAAGAAAAATGCAAGGAAATCCTACAGTAACAGATGATCTTTATTTGGGTTTAACCACAATTATTTTCATTACTGGCAGGTGTATGCTAATTACCTTTTAGACATTAGATATTGTGTGCAACCTCCTTCACGGCTTCACTGGAGGTCTTTATGGTCTCTATCCCTGTATATAACTAGGGATGTGCACCGGCCACTTTTGGTGTCTCGCGTTTTGTGTTTTGGGTTCGGATTTGCTTGATGTTTTGGGTTCGGATTTGTTTCGCAAAACACCTGTCGAAAGGTTTTGGTTCGGATTTAAGGTTTTGGATTCGGATTTATTTTGAAAAAAGCATAAAAAGTTCCAAAATCAAGTTTTTGGGCTTATTTTCACTCCTACGCTATTATTAACCTCAATAACATTCAATAACAATCATTTCCACAAATTTCCAGTCTATTCTGAACACCTCAGACCTCACAATATTGTTTTTAGTCCAAAACGTTTCACCGAGGTAGCTTTCTGGACTGCATAGTGGAGTCGTCCCGGTACCCAATTTGGTACCGGGGCCACAATATAATAATAAAACCCTCAACTGGTCTCAATTGCACCAAACAAGTATCTGGACTGCGTAGTGGAGTGGCCCCGGTACCCAATTTGGTACCGGGGCCACAATATAATAATAAAACCCTCAACTGGTCTGAATTCCAGTGCACAGATGGCGGACACCGGATGGACGTCTAAAACCAACATAGCAGTTAAGGGCGCAGTTCCTCTTTTTTGTGACTGCACAAACAATTAACGTAGTAATAGAAATGACAGTTTTGTTTTTTTTTTAAATAGAGAAAGAAAGAAGGTAGTAATAGAAATGGCAGTTATTCGAATCCCCAGGAGAGTGTAAGTGGGGTGAGCCACAGAGAGATTATTTCCCTCAGTTTCTCTAACAGGTTGTCAGTGTTGTGCCTCTTCTTACAACCTGTGATACATAACTACACACACTCGGCAAAGCTTTTACAAATTATCTGCGGCACAGGAGAGTACCACTGGACTGTACTTTAATAGCAGTACCTATTATTTTTGGGTACAGCAACAGTGAATGATCGTAGTTAGACTTTTAAATAGCAGTACAAGCTAGATTTTTTAAAATTTTGTAATATTTTTTTATAATTTTTTTTGGAAAATTTTTATTATTTTTTTTTAAATTAATTTTTTATATTTTTTTTTATAAATTTAAATTTGTTTTTTTAGAACTTTTGGATAACTTGGAAATAACAATGCCCTTAGCAGAACAGACCACAGGACACAGGAAATACAGAAAGAAAGAAGGTAGCAATAGAAATGGCAGTTCCTCTTTTTTGGAACTGCACAAACAGTGATGAAAATGAAGGTGGAGCTGGTGGCATGTCACGGTCCACTTCAGAGGACAATCTCCTGATCTGCAGGTCTTTGCACTGCTGTAGACTTGTGTCCGCTGGAAACAGAGACACAACATACGCTTTAAACCGAGGATCGAGAACGGTGGCCAGAATGTATTCCTCTGACTTTAAAAGAGTGACCACCCTCGGATCCTGGCAAAGCGTACGAAGGGCTTCATCCACAAGAGCTACATGCTTGATGCAATCGCAATGGTGTACCAGCTCCTCCCTCACTTTCTCCAGCTGCTTCTGCAAAAGCCTGATCAGGGGAATCACCTGACTCAGTCGGAACTGACTTCTCGTGTGGCAAGTTCAAATGGCTGCAGAACCTTGCACAACACGGAAATCATTCTCCAGTGCGCTTGACTCAGGCGCATCCCCACTCCTTTTCCTATGTTGTAGGTGGCTGTGTAGGCTTGAATGGCCTTTTTATGCTCCTCCATCCTCTGCAGCATATAGAGGGTGGAGTTCTAGCACGTCACTACCTCTTGTTAATTTAGATTGCAAGGCTTGTAAATACTTTGAAGATAAAAAAAGCAGGCTGCACAGACTGTGGAGCTAGAAAGTGAAATTAAAAGGACCACGTTACTTTTGTGGCTATCTATGCCTCCCCCCGCCCTACACTTGCAGTTGAATATATAAAAAGGAGCCTGCATAGACTGTAGAACTAGAAATTCAAATATACAAAGAAATGGACAAAGGCAGTTTGGTATCTGTCTGCATCAGATCTGCTCTCCACTAGGAGTAAAATAGAAAACTATTCAGCCGTTATATAATCTAGAATATAAATAGAAATTGAGAAAGGCAATTTGGTATCTGTCTGCATCATAATCATCAACATCCTCCTCAGCGCCAGCTACATCAATATCCTCCTCCCGGTGTACAACATTCACACCTTCATTAGCCAAATCTGTAACTGGACTGTGGGTGATCCTTCCAGCATATGCAGAGGGCGTGCTGCAAATGGTGGAAGGAGCCACCTCTTCCCATACAGTGATGGGAAGGTCAGGCTTCGCAACCACCAACACCCTTGGACTCACCTTGGGGATTTGTGATAATTTCTCTTTAAAAGGCAGAGTTGTTTGCTGTGTTGTTGCTGACAGCATAACTCTCTTAAATTTTTTGTAGGGGGGGGAGGAGGGCTTAGTTCCTTGGGTGAAGCTGAACCAATAGTCATGAACACGGATCAGGGCCTGTGTGTCGTAAATGGCATATTGGCAACTTTACGTTTCTCCTCAGATGATTTTAAGTTTCTCTTTTTGCTACTTTTACTGAACTCGGTCTTTTTGGATTTTACATGCCCTGTACTAGGAGATTGGGCATCGGGCTTGCCAGACGACGTTGATGGCATTTCATCGTCTATGTCATGACTAGTGGCAGCAGCTTCAGCATTAGGAGGAAGTGGGTCTTGATCTTTCCCTACTTTATCCTCCAAATTTTTGTTCTGCATTATATGTAGCACAAGAGAGTGTACCCCGAAGCCACACACACTCGGCAAAGCCTTTAAAAATTATATGCGGCACAGGAGAGTACCACTGGACTGGAGTTATACAGCAGTACCACTGGACTTATACTGCAGAATCAGTGAAATTTGTAATATTGCAGTACCAATAGACTTATACTGCAGAATGAGTGAACTTTGTAATATTGCAGTACCAATGGACTTATACTGCAGAATGAGTGAACTTTGTAATATTGCAGTACCAATGGACTTATACTGCAGAATGAGTGAACTTTGTAATATAGCAGTACCAATGGACTTGTACTGCTGAATCAGTGAACTTTGTAATATAGCAGTACCAATGGACTTATACTGCAGGATTGTTTTGGGATATTTTTTTTTTATTTATTTTTTTTATAATTACTTTTTTTGTAATTTTTTTATAACTTTTTTTGAAATTTTTTATAATTTGGGAATAATAGGGAAATAACAATGCCCTTAGAAGGACAGAGCACAGGACACAGCACCACTGGACTGAACAGGACACAGCACAGGACCCAGCAGCACCACTGAACTCAGAAGGACAGAGCACAGGACACAGCACCACTGGACTGAACAGGACACAGCACAGGACCCAGCAGCACCACTGAACTCAGAAGGACAGAGCACAGGACACAGCACCACTGGACTGAACAGGACACAGCACAGGACCCAGCAGCACCACTGAACTCAGAAGGACAGAGCACAGGACACAGCACCACTGGACTGAACAGGACACAGCACAGGAGCCAGCAGCACCACTGAACTCAGAAGGACAGAGCACAGGACACAGCACCACTGGACTGAGCAGAACACAGAGCACAGCACAGAACTGAACAGCACGAGATATAGCAGGACAGAGGACCACCTAACACACCCTCCCTCTACCCTGATCAATGCCCGAGTGAAGATAGCGGCGACTAGCGGGGAATTTATAGGATCCGAGTATCGCGAGATCCGACAGCGGGATTATGACTCAGAGCCTCGGTTTCAGTTTTGCAATTGGCGGGAATACCCGGATCTGTCTCGGATCCGGCTTGGGTCGGCAACGTTCAGATGGGCTCGGATTTCAGAAATCCGAGTGCGCTCATCTCTATATATAACTGAGTAATGTCAAAACGCAGGCCTACTATTTTATATTTACATGTCAGTTGGAGTTTCTACATTGTTTATTTTCCCAATCTCCTTTTGTAGTAGACAAGCTTATGATGTGGTCCCTCAGGGGCATTTCCTCATCTGAGTCACTGAGGTAAATTTATCAAGCTGCAGGTTTGAAAAAGTGGAGATGTCGCCTAGCTGTCATTTTCTAGAATTTTATAAATAAATTATATCTAGAATCTGATTGGATGCTATAGGCAACTTTTACACTTTTTTAAACCCACAGCTTGATAAATTTACCCCATTGTCTTTCAGAAGCTATGAGGACTGATCTCCTTGATCAGAGAATCTGTCGACTGTTTTGAGCAGGGAGGCACTATCTAGGATTGTGTGACTGGAGAAACTGTTCTTCTGAAAAAGGAGATGGTCTTGGAATTCATTCACATTGAAGAGATTTGCTATACCATCTTATGTTTTTCTGCTTTTTATAACATCTTATAATTGTTTAGACCTCAAACAGGTGTCATATGATGTCGGATCTAGAAAATCTCCTGGTTCACACCTCCTTGCACTACCAACCCATATTAACCATTTTGACTATTTTGGTTATACTTAACTGTATGATTATTAGAGATGGGCGGGCCTATCCGAGTACCGAGCCGAGCAGGCTCGATACTCTCCCACCCGCTCGGATTCCAAATCGAGGCCGAACGTCATCGTGATGTCATCGGATCTCGGGCTCAGGTCCCGCGATACTTAAAATTATAAATACCTGCCTCCACAGCAATCCATCGCCATTTGACAGAGGGAGAGAGCAGGGTGTAGTCACAGGCTGATTAGAGCAGGGACAGAGAATACAATTCTGATTACAATTCTGATTACAATTGATAGTGAAAAGAGGAGGATAGAGGAGTCTTCTTTTTCAATATTTGGCACTACAAGTGCTTTTGGGGTGTCCCCTATTCTTTTGCATTAATATTTCTGGCTGTCAAAAGTCCTATCTGTCAGCAGACTTAAAATATAATATTTAGCACTCCCAAGTGCTTTTGGGGTGTCCCCCATTCTTTTGCATTAATTTTTGTGGCTGTCAAAAGTCATATTGGTCCGCAGTATTTAAAACAATTTGTAGCACTACAAGTTCGTTTGGCTCATAATGGATTCAAAGCAGTCCACATATGAGCAGAATCAGCAACCAGGTTCTGTCACCAGTCCTGATGGTACTGTTCCCAGTACGTCATCTGGGTAAGGCGATGGCAAACTACACACTCTTTTGAAATCAGTCAAAAAAACACACACCAAAATTTTTTTTACTGTGTTGAAGCGCAAAAGAAGTGTAACTGAGAAAAAGTTAAGTGCAGATTAAAAAAAAAATTGCCAACATGCCATTCTACACGCGCAGTGACAAAGAAAGAATGAGGCCTTCGCCTTTCTCTATTAGTGGCAGATCAAAAAATGTTACTGAGCCTTTTTCTTGTACGGACACTCGTGACAAAGCAAAACCAAGTAATTTGGAGTCTAAAAGTGGGGCACAAGTACTGTTACGCGTGAAAGCTGAGCTGCAAGAAAACAGTAAGGCATTAGAGGATAATGTATGCTCTGAATCAGAAATGACACCAATCCCTGGGGAGAGTCCATCCACCAGTGATATGTCTAATCATGAGCATTCTGTTAGTGACAGTGTACCCATAAAGAAGGTTCCTTTCAGCAGTTCTGCTGATGTGTGCCTTAATAGCCCGAGTGTAGTTGGTGATACACCAATTGAGGATGCCACTTTTGAATTGGAAGACGATGAGGGGGAGATTTGTGTAGGCGACGAGGGCACTAATGATGATGTTGATGATTATGATGCAGACAGATACCAAATTGCCTTTCTTAATTTTTATTTATATTCTAGACTCTATAACGGCTGAATAGTTTACTATTTTACTCCTAGTGGAGAGGGGGTCTGATGCAGACAGATACCAAACTACCTTGGTCCATTTATTTTTACTTTCTAATTCCACAGTCTATGCAGGCTGCTTTTTTTCTATTCAACTACAAGTGGAGGGCGGGGGGGGGGGGGTGGCGCATAGATAGCCACCAAACTACCGTGGTCCATTTATTTTTACTCTCTAATTCCACAGTCTATGCAGGCTGCTTTTTTTCTATTCAACCACAAGTGGAGGGCGGGTGGGCATAGATAGCCAACAAACTACCGTGGCCCATTTATTTTTACTGTCTAATTCCACAGTCTATGCAGGCTGCTTTTTTTCTATTCAACTACAAGTGGAGGGCGGGTGGGCATAGATAGCCAACAAACTACCGGGGCCCATTTATTTTTACTGTCTAATTCCACAGTCTATGCAGGCTGCTTTTTTTCTATTCAACTACAAGTGGAGGGTGTAATATATACCCAAAGACAATGGCTGCATTGCCAATAGGCAAAGATGAAAAGGAAGACAACCAGTTTTGCGTGGAGAATTAAGGACGGCGTACCAGGGATTAAACTGTTTTCTTCCTAATTTATTAGTTTCAGAATTACCTTACTTATCAAAGAAACAGGTGGAGCACTAAATTAGGTTATTTTATGCCCAAAAACATTGATTTTTAAACAAAATTGCAAAACAAAACCAAAACCAGAACCAAAACACGCAAGGGCAGTTAGGCAAAACCAAAACCAAAACACGACGGTAATCCAGATCCAAAACCAAAACACGGGGGTCAGTGAGCATCTCTAATGATTATGAACCTGTGTGACTCCTGTATTTAAAAAGTTACACAGGATTCGTTTGTTATTATTGAGCCATCTAATGACAGTGTATTAATGCATGATTACAATAAACCTGAAACATTTGGAATCCCAATTTCATTGTGTCTGAAGTCATAACTTTTATGAATATCCATTTAGAAAACTTTTCAACAACTTGAGTTATTATGCCTTTATAATATCTTATGTTTACTTTTATGTCTAGCTATCCGAAATCAGGCAACTGGAAGGTTCATCTTAAATGATGAAAATGAGAGCTTGCAGGATTCAAAAGTATTTGTGAAAATGGGTATTGAATGGGAATATCGAAATGATGACAACCGAGAAACAATTCAGACCATGGGGCCTCTGCGAAATTCAATTGTCATTCTTGTAAGTTTCTTAAAGTTAATAGTTATTTTACAAATGTACTTATCAAAAAATCATAGTTGTTTCTAGATCTAAATTGCATTGCAGTAATTAAACATATTCTGTATTTAAAAAGAAATTCAAGTTGTAAACTTTGCAAAGGAGAACTATTGCAATGTGTCTAATATGCACAAGTAAGGCAGAAACCTAACAACAGAGCAAACTGAGAATAACACATTGCAAGTACTGCAGAATTACACAAAAAAAATCAGTGTAAAACCACTTAATAGTGGATATGCCACACAGTTGGCAACAGGAAATGGATATGCTGGGCTGTGGTTAAATTAGCAGCCATGGGGTCTGCCACTGCTGACATGGCAGATATATCCTGCAGATACATTTTATTTTAAAGTCTACAGAATAAGTCAAGTTCAAAGACTATTTTAACGGTCACAGACAATACAGCATAAAGCAGCTCTAAGGTCAAAACGGCGTAATCCAAAAATACAGGTGTAACGGTTGGCTAGGAAGACTCATGCAGAGTTCCAGATTTGATGCTTGTGTACTGAAATGTCTGTGAAGCAGAACCATCTGGTCCTGCAGTTGAAGGAATGACTCTCTGAAATAATCATTGGAAACAGAACAGCTCAGGAAGAGACTGAATTTAAAAACATGTTAACTAGTGAACCTGTTCTGTAATAACAGACTTGGTGGCTGAGCAACTATGCAACACAAGTACCTAGTATGAAATCCTAAAGAGATCCAGTCAAAGAATCTATTCAACATATAATATTGTCACATCAGTACCACTCTTAAGTGACACGGTTGGCAAGTCATGTCTGGAGAAGCAGCATACAAACTGCCCAGAAAGTAAGGCATTTTTGTAAGAGGAAAGAGAAGATAATGGAGCAAAGATATGGTTTTGCAAAACTGCACATGTTTTGGTATGTTTTGTTTTGGCCGCAGACATTATACCAACACAGACGCGAACCCCATACAGGTGTTAAGCCTGTGACTACTGTGGACTAACATGCAGTTATTTATCCCTCCGGAGGATTTTCATTCATATACCGGTAAAAGGTCTTGTTACCTTATTAATAACATCAAGATCTTACAGTGTCGTTTTGGCTGAGGAGAGGAACGGTATGGTGAGGCTTGAAGAATTTGTGGTTTGATATTCATTATTCTCCCTAGTAAGTGCTTTATTTGGATTCCCCAGGAGACTGTTTTTTTTTTATTCAGGTTCCAGATGGACTGTGTTTGATTTATCTGGACTCTCAGTGTCGGAATTATGTCTGTAGTCGTGCGCAATGACACTATATGATATGTTATAATTATATGTGGAATTTTTTTATTAGTTTTATTTGTATGTGATATTTTACATGATCATGTTTTATTTTGTTGATTACATTTGCTTTCAATACAGAGACCTATATCTTTTATATTTTTTTCATATAACAATTTTGGAATTCTCCAGGATATTGTTTCATTTGGTGATTTTTCAGTTTGCACAGCGCGGTTCTTCTGGTTTTTTTTATGTCTTTCTTAAACAGGGTGTACAATATGCCCTGAGAACCAGCTGCAGTGTGATTGTTAAATCACGTTTATGTACTAGGAGTTCCATTGATTGTTGTGTTTGGGAGACGTCTCCCATTTCTTTCAGCCAATCGGAGCCACCAAAAGAAAAGTACTCGCCTTAAACTTGTAAACAAGTTTGAGTATATCACGATGAGTATACAAACATCAGAACCACTCTGAGTGATTTTCCTTTAATGATATAGTTGCACACATAGTTAAACTCTACAGAATGGTGAAAATTCCTGATCTACGGGATATACATTAATGAAAGAAAAGAATACTGATTGGCAAACTTAAGGAGGCTACATTCCACACTTCTCCCTGCACCAGGAGGTAGCATTTAGGATATAATCACGCCGTTGCTACAAGCTACTACAGCTCAGCAGGCAGCTACCGCGACTCAGCAGGCAACCATTGCAGCTCAGCAGGAGGCTACCAGGGTGCAGGATTTAGCTATTGAGAAGTATCAGAGGCAACAGCAACAGAACCACAAAACTCTAAGACGTGATGCCAAAGATTATGATAAATTAAAAGTCAAAATCCTGGCTTATTTGAGGATCACAATGTTGGTCCAGGCACAACATGTTCATTGTTGGAGATAGCAGGTGGGTATACCTCCCCGCTTACAGATGCATTACCTACCATATATACTTGTGTATAAGCCGAGTTTTTCAGCACATTTTTTACGCTGAAAAAGCCCCCCCCCCCTTGGCTTATACTCAAGTCAATAAGTTTTCCCAGTTTTTTGTAGTAACATTAGGGGCCTCGGCTTATATTCGGGTCGGCTTATACTCGACTATATACGGTAACCTGTCTCACCAAGAGGTGGCTCCAACTGGAGACTTTGACAGGGCTACAAATTGTGGGAAGGATCATCAAGGATCAATATCTACTGTTAGAAACTTACCTGTTCCACATTCCTGCCTCACACTCCTATACTGATGATTCCCCTATCTCTGTGTACAGGTCAGCACTTCCTGCTTCATATGGTCACATGATCGGGGCTGAAAGGCGGCATATACAAGCTGCAGACTGTATTAATCGCACAGTGACACTGCAGCTGTGTCAGAGCAACAAGTTACTACTTTTTGTCTGGCTCTCTTTGTATACACTCCTGCTACTTTTTGGTATGTCCCTGTGTATGACCTATTGGCTTGTTAGAAACATCCAAAGACTGGAGGCTGGGAACCTGGAAATTGGTCAGATATGCCAATAAGTTTCCAGCATTGTATAGGACCATATAAAAATGTGATAAGATGTTTAAATGTGGTGGCTTAGGACATATTGCTGCTAATTGTTTACTTACCTCTGCAATGTGATACTACTTATGTACAGTGCCGTATATTTCATTGCCCAGCTGACCTGCACTGCAGTCCAACAGTATATTATGTTACCACTGAAGTGAACATAAAGACTCAGGGCCTCAGTCATTAAGAAGAGCAAAGCAAAAAAAAGGAGTAACTTTGCACCTTGGCAAAGCTATGTTGCATTGGAGAGGGAGGTAAATTTAAAATGTGGGGACAAATTTATACCGTGTTTCCTCGATAATTAGACCTACCCCGATAATAAGACCTACTCCTGGTTTCCCCGTATGCTCCAAATTAAGCCCTACCCCAAAAATAAGCCCTACCTTAATCCCCATTTTGTCCGGTCCCTGCGCTTCAATCCATGGCCCCAACTCCGCCTCCCTGCATGAAATGGATGCCGCTGTTAACCATTTAACAGTGGCATCCAATCAACGCTTCAACGCTCACTGTTCCCCGTGAGTGCCAGCGTCATTTGCAGCAGCGCCGCGGTGGAGAAAACCGAACAAGAGGAAAGAGAAGAAACGGTAAGTAAAGTATTAAAAAAGGACTGAGGGGGCATGATGTGGGAAAAAGCAGGACTGAGGGGGCATGATATGGGACAAAGCAGGACTGAGGGGGCTTGATGTGGGAAAAAGCAGGACTGAGAGGGCATGATGAGGGAGAAAGCAGGACTGAGGGGGCATGATGTGGGAGAAAGCAGGACTGAGGGGGCATGATGTGGGAGAAAGCAGGACTGAGGGGGCATGATGTGGGAAAAAGCAGGACTGAGGGGGCATGATGTGGGAAAAAGCAGGACTGAGGGGGCATGATGTGGGAAAAAGCAGGACTGAGGGGGCATAACAGTCATCATTTTATTTCTTATCCTGTCTGTTTTGACCCCCAGACATGAGTACAAAAAGGAAGAGCTATACCGTTGAGTATAAGAAAGCAATTGTGGAGGACTCACAAGGCAAGAATCTTTCAGCTTTCTGTAAAGAAAAGATGTTGGATCTCCGAATGGTCTGAAAATGGCGAGCGGAGTACAATAAGCTCAGACAACAGGTGGATGAGGGAAAAGCTAAGAAGCGCAGGTCTGGATCAGGTCGGCAATCCTTATATCCTGAGCTGGAAGATATCATTGGTGAATGGATTGCTGACAGGAGAGCAAAGGCGTTGGTTGTACGCAGAGCTGATATTCAAGCATTTGCCCTTGCAATGGCACCACAGTTTGAATGGTCCCAGAAGGATTCAAAGCATCACAACACTGGTTGGTTGGTTTCCTTCAGCAATATGAACTGTCTCTATGAAGATTAACAACACTGTTTAAGCTGGAAGATGTTGAAGTTATTAAACGTGCATTTGCGTTCAATTCCTTTGTTGATGGGATCGACTTATCTAAATACCAAACCTGCAATATGATTGCTATGGATGAAACTGCAGTGTTTATGAGTCAAGGATCTCAAACGACAGTTAATCACAGGGGTGACACGTCAATCTACTTTCCCACCACTGGCTACGAAAGTGCACAAGTTACCTGTGTTTTGGCAATTCGTCTGGATGAAAAGAAAGCCACACTTCTAATCATCAGTAAGGGCAAGAAAGATAAGATTGAACGTGTTTCAGGTATTTACGTTCTTAAAACCGAAAAAGCCTGGTGCACACAAGCAGTTATAAGGAAGTGGCTGTATTTAATGCTGCCACTTGTTTTGCGAGGTGACCAAAGAGGTCTTATAGTCTGGGATTCAGCCAGCACTCACCGCGCTAAAGACATGAAGATCTTCTTTGCAGAGAGAAGAATAGATCAAGTAATGATTCTTACAGGAATGACTGCCTATCTCCAGACTCTTGATATTGCAGTAAACGAGCCATTCAAGGACCATTTGCGCATGAAAGTAAATGACTACATGGAAAATAGAATGGAAAGAAATCAGCTTGGAAACTATGTGAAGCCCCGTCTGCAAGAGGTCGTGACTTGGGTGAAGAAGTCATGGGATAAAATTACTGACAGCTGTGTCGCCAATGCACTACAAGCAGGCTACCTGGACAAGACAGGCTCATTTAAGGAGAGCTATATTGCTGGACATGACAGATTGGGTCCACTTCTTCTGCAGGAAATGGAGGCGCAAGAAATCCAGGCCGGAATTCAGGGTATGGACACTTATGATGATGTTGTTGAAGAAGATGACATGACCATTTTTGAATAAAGGTAGGATTTTTTGTTCACAATTACCTGTTTATTGAAATTGCTGTCAATGTTAATTAAAATAAGACCTACCCCGAAAATAAGACCTATACATTTTTTTTGACCTTGCAAAAAAATAACAGTGTCTTATCGGGGAAACACAGTAGTTTGGGTATGGCATGTTTTAGTTCAAATTTAAATATCTGTGTAAAAATAAAGCTATTGAATGTTTGTGTGCTAATGAAACCGCAACCAGTATTTTCCGTACATGCAAAATAATAAACTAATTTGCACCCCTTGCATTGTAACATGGTTTGTCCAGGATCAAATTTACTTAGACCTGGCTCATGGTCACATAACTGCAGAGCATCTAGAGGTAGAAAAACACCTCAGCAAGAATTTTACAGCGGTATTTCTGTGCAAGGGTTCATTAAGATGTATCTGACTACTGTGCATACTGCTCTAAGTGTCCATATCATGCTCCTAGGCCACTATATAAAAGTCTGCTTGTCCCGTTACCTATTATTGAGGTGCCGGTCAAAAGGACAGCTATGGATTATGGATCATTTGTTAAGTATTTGCTAAAATGTTAACATCTTTGCTGGTGCTATACAGCCATGGCCAAAAGTTTTTGGAATGACACATATGACAAATATTATTTTTCACAAAGTCTGCTGCCTCAGTTTTTATGATGGCAATTTGCATATACTCCAGAATGTCATGAAGAGGGATCAGATAAATTGCAATTAATTTCCTCTTTGCCATGACAATGACCTTTATCCCAAACACTACATTTCCACTGGATTTCAGCCCTGCCACAAAAGGACCAGCTGACATCAGGTCAGTGATTCTCTTGTTAACACAGGTGAGAGTGTTGATGAGGACAAGGCTGGAGATCACTCTGTCATGTTTCTTGAGTTAGAATAACAAACTGGAAGCTTTAAAAGGAGGGTGGTGTTTGAAATTATTGTTCTTCCTCTGTAAACCATGGTTACCTGCAAGGAAATATGTGCATCATCATCATTGCTTTGTACAAAAAGGGCTTCACAGGCAAGAATATTGCTACTAGTAAGATTGAAGATTGCACGTGAATCAACAATTTATCGGATCATCAAGAACTTCAAGGAGAGAGGTTCAATAGTTGTGAAGAAGGCTTCAGGGTGCCCAAGAACATCCAGCAAGCGCTAGGACGGTCTCCTAAAGTTGATTGAGCTGCGATCAGGGCACCACCCGTGCAGAGCTTGCTCAGGAATGTCAGTGTCAGCCGCCGTCTCCGCACTGCCCACAGGTGCCGGAGACGGACGCCCTCTGCTGTTTCTTCACGTTGCCAACGGGACGTCCGGATCACATGATCGCGGCGCGCGCATGCGCACTGGCCACTCGGTCTCCTAGCATCGGGGACGCTTCCCCGACGATCAGCTGGGCTGATCCCTGGGAGTCTTCTCTTCTCATTTCCTCCCTGCTGGTATTTAAGTCCTCCTCTGGCACCATGTAGGTGCCAGAGTATTGGTTCTATACTCCAGCTCCTCTGCAGTTCTCGTGTCTGGCTATCTCCATATACTTGGCTTGTTTTTGACTACTCTTCCGGATCTCCCTTCTGTATTTCGCTGCTCGTTTGGTATTTGACCCCTAGACCATTCCTGACTATTCTCTGCCTGATCTCCGTGGTACTGCGCTATTTGGTTTCTGACTCGGCCTGTCTGACTACGCTTTATCTATTGCACTGGTGACTATCTGGGAGAACCGCAACCTGTGCACTTCACGCAGCAAAGTCCATACTCGCGGGGGTCCCTGGTGAACACCGGAAGTGCGTTAGACTCCGCGCCTCTCAGTTTAGTCGCGTCAACACCAGTCAGTAGCATTCTCCAGTGAAAGAAGTGACAGGCAGCAGGCAGGTGTAAGTTCATCTGCACGCACTGTGAGTTAAAGACTTTTGGAGGATGGCCTTGTTTCAAGAAGGCCAGAAAAGAAGACTCTTCTCTCCAGGAAATCTGTGAATTAGCAGCTCCACCATTTTGTGAGTGACAGCAATCTCACTCCATTGTGCTGAATCTGCAGCTAACCACAGGATGTAATGACAAACCATGTCTGTATTGCGCAATGAATTTCATTGCGTTTTTGGAGTTTGAGTGGAAGAGTTTCAATCAGTTTCTTTAATTTTAGATGGTGTGTAAGTATAAGAAACCTTAATTGGACATGTTCAAATGTAAGGTTTTTTTTGTCTATGGAATTTTGTGACTTTTGTAAAGTTAAAATTTTCAACTTATCAAATTCAGAAGCCTAGCATTTGACAGCAGATAGGAGCCACTTGGCCCATCTAGTTTCCACTATACTTCCTAATCCCTAACAACCTAGCATGTTTAAATTGTTCAGATTTCTTCTAAAGCTAGTGCCCTCCGTTTCCAATTAATTTCTTTTTTTCACACATAGTCCCTGCCCAACAACCTTTCAAATGCATGCTACTTCCCCCTCACAGTCTTTTCCCCCACCATCTTTTTCTTCACATCTCCCCTCCCAATCAATGGCCACCAGCTTTGCACACATGAGGCCGTGCGCACCAACTGTATTTATAGAATTTTCCTTGAACATACCCTTAACCTGGAGCTAGAAGCTCTCTCTATTTACTATGTGGCAAGCCAGGTTGAGAAGAGGTGTTATTCTTAATAGTGAATATAACTTCACTACTGGCTCTAGAGGTACCTAGAGTTTCAGGCCTAGGAAGAAAGTAATTATATGCTATATTTGCCTGCATTGAAACACTTCTATTGAGATATAAGGATGAATGGACTTCTCTCCACTTTGCAAACACACTGACTTCTGGATTCAGGCAACAGGGGACCACAAGAACAAGAACAGGTAATAAAACTGGAGAGCTTTTTTTTTTGTTTTTTTAACAGGAATTATTATTATTTTAAATAAGCTTCTTTTTGCTAGACATTCACGCTATAACTACATTTAATTTTGCAAATCAGATCACTTAAGGACTAAGCAAAACATTGTAAGTGTAGGTATTATTAGGGCCTATTCACACTCATAGAATCAATGTACTCTTCAGAAGGGCACATTGTGATTATTTCAATGGCTATGCACAATTTTCTCAGTGCACATTGAGATCAGTGGATGAATAGCAATGTGGCACTTTTTCAGGAGCACAATACACCCAGAACTATCATAAGTGATCACCTTGATTACATTGTCAAGCCCCATACTATTCACTGGATATAACATGTGGATGAGCTTCTGTTAACCATGGGATCGCGTACCACAACCACATTACACTGCTCTATTTCTTGCACAAAATGTCCAGTAAAAGAAGTCATCACTTACCTGGTGGCTCCGGAACACAATCCCTATAAAAGTCAGCAGCTGCGACCTATTCACTTTCTGCATTCTGTGTTCCAAGCTGCTGCGTGTCCTGAGCCTCTGTTAGGCGCGGTTTCAGCTGGTAACTGCAGAATGAGCATAGCAGTTATTGCACGGAGGAACAAATCGTATGACATGGCGTCTGGGGTTTCCGCAGCACCACTCAGCGGGTCGCCCACCTGTGATGTCATTGCCCATATATGGAGTGGGTTGCGACTAAATCCCCTTCAGCGTAGGTACCCGGTACCTACACTGCATGGGAAATAGCACACTCAGTGTGAGCCAGCTAAATCCCCTTCACTGAAGGTACCTTTTGGCCCCCTGCTGGCCGGGTCATGAACTCGAAGGGGATTTAGCCAGCTCAGTGTGAGCCAGCTAAATCCCCTTCACCGAAGGTACCTGGTACATACACTGCATGGGAAATAGCACACTCAGTGTGAGCCAGCTAAATCCCCTTCACCGAAGGTAACTTTTGGCCCCCTGCTGGCCAGGTCATGAATTGGAAGGGGATTTAGCCAGCTCACAGTGAAGTGTCTAAATCCCCTTCAGTGTAGGTACCTGGTACAATGACTGTATGGGAAATAGGATTTAGCCAGCTCTTAGCCACACTTATACTGTCTTATATTACTGAGGTTGTTTTTGGTGATGGTAGTATCAGTACTAAATAACAAGAAAATGGATAGTATAATATGTGCATTTTGTCTTGAATTTGTTTCCAGGTCACCTAAAAAAATAATAATATTTATTTAGCCATTTATTTTTTAAAGATAAAATGTACTTATTGGGCCAACCTTTTAAGAGTTAATTTCTCTTGTGGTTACTCATAAATGATCCATATTGATCTGTAGATATCTAAAAACAAGATCATTTTAGAGTAAGAAATAGAGAAACTGAAGATACAGGGTCATAAATTGGAAGCAACAGCAAGAAATGCAAACTGAAAGGTCAACTCAAAGTAAAAGATAATGTGTAGATATTAGCCCATGAGAAAAGTTATTTGCAATTATTATTTTATGCTAGAACCTTAATGCACATTAGCATGCATTAGATATATATGAAGAGCCCCCTCTCCCTCTCTATTCACAGAATTTGTTTTCATCAGCAGAAAATTATAGTTGCCAGTTCATTTCTATGGTGTTACTTAATATTCTCTGGGGCAGGGCCATCTTTTCCATTGGGCACCATGGGCAGGTGCCCAGGGGCCCCATGGGCAAGGGGGCCCCATAGGCAAGTCTCTTAAGAATAAATAATCCTGCAAAAAAAAAATCCTGCAAAAGAAAAACTTCAAGGGTCACTGAGCGAGTACATTTAAAAAAAGCAGTGCATCGAGACCCCTATATATTTTATATATATATATATATATATATATATATATATATATATTTTATATATAGGGCCCCCGATGCACTGCTTTTCCCGGGGGCCCGTAATGTTGTTAAGATGGCCCTGCTCTGGGGAATATTCAATTCAGTCTGGAGCATGTAGATTTGCTTACAGAAATTGACTATTATACTTGTATGCTTTGTAGTGGATAATTTAGGTTATGTTTTAATCATACTTGCCCACTCTCCCGTATTGTCCGGGAGACTACCTAATTCTGCATAGATCTCCCACAGTACCTGGTTGGTTTTCCCGCATCCTGCCACTTCCCAGTGAAGTGGTCAGGATGGGGTCCTCCATGACGTGAGTCAAAGCAAGCTGCGTAATGTAGGCTTTGCCACCTGGGTCATATTAACACGGATGCATAAATGTATAGTTAAGGGCGGTACTTAAATTACACAATCCCCTCCCCCTCCAAGAAATGTTCAGATTTTAGTGTTAACATTTTTAGTTAAATAAGTACTTGGATATACCCATGGTGTATATTTTACTCAAGGGGTACTTATGTGGCATTATTTAGCACAATGGGTCTGGTGACTCCCCAGTCATTGGCTCAAGTCCATGTACTAGGATACCTCTTCCCTATCCTAATCCTACTGGAACCATACTCAAGAAGGGTACTGGGAGTAGGTATGGCAATTATAACAAGAGCGCAGAATGTTGATCAATGCAAGTAAGTCAGACAAGAGGAGGAATCATTCTGAGGATGCCCTATCACAGTAAAATCTTATATATAAATCATTGGTCTGCTTGTCTGTCCAGTTATGCATTCAGACACCCCTGCACCGATTGGGATGAAACCAACGCGAGATGGTCCAGTTGAATCCTGTCCAGGTTTTAGGTTGATTAGGGTCCCAGTAGAACCTCCCGTTGGTGTACGCTGGGCAGAACTTTGACCTGGCGAACCTGTCCTGGTCCTTCCACTAGATGGATTTCAATGACATTTAATCTAAAAACAAAAATGACACTGGGCAGCCACCTAATGGGTGTGTTGGAAGACCTGTTAAGCTTCTAATTATTTTGAAGCTGTCACTGAATATCAAAGTCAGTAACAAGCTGCTGCGGGAGAGAGGAGTCTGCTGGGTCCCGGCGCCCGACTGATTGGTAAGTTTCTGTGTTCTTTCTTTTTATTCTATGGCTGGCGCGCGGCAGAGGAGTGAGAGGGAGCGTGACAGCGGGGCACAACAGGACAGAGAAGGGTGACAGCGGGGCACAACAGGACAGAGAAGTGTAACAGCGGGCAGAGGAGTGCGACAGCGGGGCAGAGGAGGGGGGCATTAGAGTAAACACCACCTCGTTACCTCCATTCTTACGCTCAGAGCGTTAGACAATCATCCAAGCTGTGACATTAAAGTCGTAGACTTTGGAGACCACCCCAGTAATAAAATTCTAAACTAAAGGCCTAACAGGAGAGTGGTATACAGCAGGAGTAGTGTCAGTGAACTTCCAGAATGTCTTATATTGCCCTTTCACCTGGTCCCTACCGTATCCTCCAATGGTTCCTGGTGTCCCGCAATGAATGCCTGAAAAATAGCCAAATTTAAAAGTTATGGATAAGTGACAAAGCTGAAGTATGCCACCTAAAAAAGTGTGTAGAAAACTGGATGTATTGTTATTTTTGTTAGATAATTGAGAAAAGTCTTTTATGTACAGTGTTGGGACAAAAGCAATTATACTCATGGCCTGTAATGAAAATATCATCTGAGTAAAATGTGGTTTTGTTTATTAAAGATTACTGCATCTAGTCACAACATCTGTGGCAATAACGGTCTCTGTATTTGTTATAGGATCCTGGGACCCGCCATAATAATGATACAATACCTTTGATCTTATTAATAACCAATCTCGTTAATTATTGGGATATAATGCAATATTTGCGTCTTTTTCGCTATTTTAGTCACGTCGAATAATACGCACCCGTGACATCTCAGATCTACTTTAGAGGCATTATTTCACTCAACCTTTTGAGGTTTCGCCTAATACCATGGCAACCCAAAAACAAGGTGACCCAGTTGTTATGCTTGCGCATGACAACTAGAAATCCGTAGACTTACGCGATTCCTGTGTTTGACAAGGCTATATATAAATATATACACACATATATATATATATATATATATACATATATATACATACATATACATACACACATCTCGCCTAAATATTACACAAATATTTCCCATTTATGTGTTAATCGCTAAATAAATACCAATCTATCATTTACCTCACTATAATGCATTATCTATATAAACATCCATTCATCCTATTGATTACAGTTATCTAAACATACAAAACAGGCATAAGGATACAAGTCTTTTACTTTACAACATAAATGCATACATACAATTACAGATAATACATTATAGATTAAACAGACAATGCTACAACTTCAGAAGTAAGTACATAATATCCTATTCTGTGGTGTGTGTGTGTGTGTGTGTGTGTGTGTGTGTGTGTGTGTGTGTGTGTGTATATGTGTGTATATTTACTAGTGTATATGCTGTAAGAGAAATGTATAGGAGTGAGTATTTCATCAGTATTGCTCATTCGTGTTGTGAGTGTATATAGAGACAGAGAATGAATGTGTGTTAAGGATGCATTGTGTATGCCATGTGCTCTTGAAAGATGGGGGGTTGGATTACAATATCCTATTCTGGTGTGTGTGTGTGTGTGTTTGTTTACTAGTATATATGCTGTAAGAGAAATGTATAGGAGTGAGTATTCATTGTTGTGAGTGTGTATAGAGACAGAGAATGTATGTGTGTTAAGGATGCATTGTGTATGCCATGTGCTCTTAAAAGATGGGGGGTTGTTAGAATTTGCAGGTAAAATAAACAGATATTTGTTTCAGTGGTAGATAAAGAAAGATTAAGAGAAAGAGAGAGAAAGATATAACATCAGAACATAGAGGGTAAACAAGATGAGGGGGATGGAAATTCATTGTAATGCAATTAGCAAACATTCCTGAAAGTATATGTGAAAATGCTAAAGCTCCAGAGAGTTAATTCATATAGTTAAGAGTTACAGATATAGCTTACTGGTATGTCTCCAGGGTTCCAGGTGTGGGAGAGGTTCCAAGTATGTGTGTGTGTGGAGTGATGGAATGAGAGGGATATGTTTGTCTCAATGGCTTATAAACCTTTACCCATAATGCATTGCTTCAGATGGGAGGGCTTGACCTCTGCCACACCCCCGCAACTAGATACGGCCTGTATGACTCAAAGCCTTCTGTTTCCTATCTAGCACATGGTGCTAACAAAGAACTTACTGTGGAGCCATAACAGCAGTGAAATGCTAGTGTCCATTATGCGTGGCTCAAGCTCCGCCCACCGCGACTGCGTCGTCAGTGGCGATATAGGAGCTCCTTCACATTCCCCCTGTTGTCGGTAACCCGACACTACAAGTTGGAAGGTTTACTCTATCTAAGTGTATTTTTTTTTTTTTTACTATTATATACTCACTTCTGTATTAACAAAAAAGCATAACATAAGACAGTTTTTAAAGTAACATATAAAAACAAATCAACAATTTCAAAGTAAGTCCACAAGAACGGTTGGTAATCTTCAAAAGTCCATAATCAAAATCCTTGAGAAAGTCCATAAGTAGATATCATAGAAAAGAGTCCTTGAGTATTGTTTTTTTGTTTTGTTTAAAGTCCTGAAGCATTGGAATAAAATTTATTGTTAATAATTTCTCTATTCCAAAGTTAGCAGAGTCCTTTTTCAAGTTATTACAAAGTCTTTTCACAAGTTCTGTATATGAATTTTCAAGCGGAATGATGTTTGAAGGATAGTAAAGACTTTGAATGTTCTATTAGAGTCAAGTCCAGAAGGATAAGAATCCAGGAAGAGGGAGAGAGAGAGAGACCCCAATGATCACCAACTCTCACTTGTCCCCTTCCTACCGACTATGGAGGAGATAAAAAAACCTCTATGCAATTGACGACATCCCAGGAAAAACCCCCTAAGAGATCCATAGTGGAAAAAGTATCCCCTCTCCCAAGGGATATTCTATAAAAATAGTTAATCTTGCACTGTTAATGGTGAAGTCCATGAAAAAAATGAGAATCTTGTCATATCTGGTGGTGCATAACAAACATCTTCTATGTAGTTTGTTTAGTAACTAGTCCATAGATGAAATAGTCCATAACCCCCCTCCCTTAATAGTTCGACATTTGTTGTCTTCTAGTCCTTATACGTTCTTCTTCTTTGTAGAGCTTTACAGTGTCTTTAAGTTCTTTAGTCATTGTTTTTATCTTTCTGTACACAACCAGTAGTGCAATATATAGGATTACTACCAGCAAAATGAGAACTATTATGGGATGTATGAGGAGATTGAAAAATGATGTTGCCTTTGGACTGTAACCAAATAGGCTCTCCCACCACGATACTTTGGCATCTTCCTCTAAGGCGTGCAGGACCTTTATGATTTTGATGGCATCATGTTCCAGCTTGATGGTCGCTTGCTTCTCCGTCTCCTTGAGTTTTTCCAAGATGTCGTCCTCCTTCCCGAAGTCGAGCAGCCAGTTCTTGAGCTCTGTCCCGAAACCAAGTGGAATTTTCTGAAGCCTCACAGGAGTATCTGGGCGGATATCTAGTCGCTTCTCTGGGGTCACTGGTGTTCTTCCCATCTCGTCTGCTACATCGATACCTAGAGTGGGGATAAGAGTACAATATGCTCCTCGGAGAAGATTTCCTCTTTGGGTGCAGTTAGTAGCATAAACAGTATACGAGACATTTTGGAATTGATACCAGCACCAGTAACCTTGACCCAGATATTTTAAATTAGATGATGGCTTTGGACTAACATCCATCAAACATGATCCTTCAGTATCCCAGCACTGCTGCCTGAGTACTCTGTCATGATTCCCTTGACACAATATAGCGTCTTCTCGTCTCCAACATCCATCCGTGTCAAATAGATATGGATGTGACCCTTCATATGTTAACGTGTCAGATTGGAGACGTGGATGGAGTATTGTATCCCCTGGCATCGGAATACCCAAATTTACTGCAGTGTACCCCTTCCTTTCTCTACCAGAAACAGGAGCTAGAGAGGAGGCAGTACAGGTCAGATTCAGGCAACCATGCCACTGTGTGAGCCACCAGTTTGTATGATTCAACGCAAAGTCAGGGACAAATTGCTTTATCCTCTGTCTAAGGTTGAATGGATAGTGACCATTATGGAGAGATGACACTATGTGTTTTAGATTTTCTGAGAGTTCACTCTGAACCTGTGTGCATGCCAGAGCCAATTGAGCTCTATCTTGTTCTCCAATGAGACCCAACACCAACCCTCTAAACTTTTCCCGAAGGGCTACAGATAGAGAGGTAGTGGCATCTATATGAGCATGTTGTAAGTTCTCAAGGATGTGATTTACATCCAGTTGAGTCCTTATACCATCTCCCGTATGTTGTGCCAGGCTCCCAAGTTTATTCCTCAGAACCTCTAAATCCATAGTATTCAGTGTACCTATTCCCATTGCACCTCCTCCAAGAGCGGTCGCAATGGCATCTCGCTTCCCCCTATCTTTTTTAAGTCTCCAGTCATCTTTTCTTGTTTCTTGCCCGGATTCTACCCATCCTTTCAGCATATCTAGTTGATTCCTCACTAGTTCCTCACATCTGTGATCCCAACGATCTAACACAACAGAAAACAGCGCTGATGACTGATACACACAATCAATATACAACCATCCGTGGGTGATAAATATATATAAACACTTTATTAAAAATGAACCATAAAATATGCAACACTGGCCAGTGGATAACAACTAGACATATAAAAAATCAGATCAACCGACTGTGTTGACCATCAATAAGGCTGATGAACCATCAAATCGATCACTTCTGAAGAGAACCAGCTAAATGTCCCACATCGTAAAGATACTAGTGTCCAATGACCCCGTACAAGGTCATGAAGTGGAGCTTCAAAATAAGTGTGGCCACACTGGTGGTGGAAAGTGTACGTCACCGCGATGATGGTGAACCCCACTTCAATGCTTCTTACACATGTAGTATGGAGGAGAATATGCCATAAATGCCACAATGAGAAAACCGCCACTCCTGAATGGAAATCAAAGTCGCTAAGCTGCTTAAACAGTAAGCGCAATACAGACCTGGTCCGATACTCAGTCCCGTATTGTGGTCTGTATGCGCACGCACCTCATACCCAGACGAACTCCGGGACCTCCGTGGTAAATATGTAGGTGAAGACGGCAATCCGTGTAAATAGTGGAATAGCAGCTAACACAATCGTGGCACCAACTATATAGCGATAATATGGCTCAAAAAAGGCAACCTCCAAGAATCCACTAGGGATATGAGCTGGGTCATGGAATAGTGCTATCCAGCGGCTCAATGAACATCCAAATCACCTGACGCGTTTCATCACCTGCCTGGTGATTTCTTCAGAGGAAGTGCTCTGTTGTGCTCCAATGCCTCTTTAAGTATCCTTGATACAATTACTCAGTCTGCAGCTGGTTCATAACGGGCACTTTGTACCTATACCATACTTGTAGTGGGATACATAAATATGGTTGGTTCAATTGAAAACATTCAAATATCTTATATACAAGGAAATACCAAATACTTATAATTCATATAAAGCAAAAACAAAGCACTATTAGAGAAAACAATACATATCAAAACATATATATATATAGAAATTAACATAATGATCATACCATCCTCCCCACATAGAGCATATTGGATAAATTAGGACTCAGAGAAAACACCTTAGAGTCCTAAATTCTCACACTGATACCTCAACTACACATATATATAATTACATTCCAACCCCACTCTAGATTTCCAAAGAAGTTTGAGGATGCTATTAGATGAAGCCCTAGAATCTGGGGTGATTGATCGAGATGAATTTAGATTTTTGTATCCGCTGTATCCTGTCACAGCGATCTACTATCATCTACCTAAGCTCCACAAAAATGCGGTCTCTCCTCCAGGGAGACCGATAATTTCGGGAATAGGATCTCTGACCCTTTTCTCTCTCCTTTTATGTAGACACATTTCTTCAACCTAGGGTGGTTCAACTTAAATCACACATTCGAGACTCCCTCCACTTATTGAACCATCTAAGAAATTTGGAATGGGAAGATAACTATGCGTTCCTCACTTTGGATGTAGAGGCTCTATATAGTAATATACCGCACGATAAGGGTATTCAAGTGATTGAACAGCTGTTGGGAAGAGATTCCCTTGTAGATGATGCACAGGGGAAGTTTATTGTTGACTCCATTTCATTTATTTTAACTCACAATTATTTTTTGTTTGATCACCATTATTATTTGCAAATCATGGGTACTGCCATGGGGACCAGGTTCGCGCCGAGCTATGCCAACCTATACATGGGCTCCTTTGAGGAGGTCCATGTGTGGGGAGGTGGGTTCGGCGCGGACCTGGTCTTTTATGGGCGGTACATTGATGACCTGTTTATCATATGGAGAGGGGGTGAATCACGTGCACTTTCATTTATTTCTGCTTTGAATGACAACGAATACAATTTAAAGTTTGTTGGCCGCTATCACGCATCCAGTATGGATTTTTTGGATATTCAGATGAATGTTGAGAATGGAAAGTTGGTGACTTCCACTTATAAGAAGAAAGTTGATGTCGTGAGTTATTTACACTACAGAAGTTCACATTATAAGAAATGGAGAGACAATATACCAAAGGGTCAGTTAATGCGACTTAAAAGAAATTGTTCTTCAATAGAAACATTCAATCTTCAAGCAGAGTCTATGTTGGGGGACTTTAGAAAGAAAGGCTATCCCGATTATATTTTGAATAATGCTTTGAAAGAGGTGTCCTCATTAGAAAGAGATACCCTGTTACAGAAAGATGATTCCTATAGGCCTAAGAATCAAAATGGGGAACAAGCTGATACAAAAGGGCTGGTTGCTTTTATATCTAAATATAATAATAAGTCGGGGGAAATCAGGAAGATCTTTAGTAGGAATTATCCTATCCTTCAACAAGATGAGTCACTTCGACAAATATTGCCCCAAGATCCTAAGATTATTTTTAAGAGGAACAACAATTTAAAAAATATATTAGCGCCCAGTTTGGTTCAGGATGTACTGACTAAAGTGGATATGACATCTGTAGGAGGTGGTTGGTTGTCTAAACAAACAGAGGGCTGCTTCAAATGTGGTTCAAATAGATGTCTAACTTGTTCTTTTATCAGTAATAGGGTGACTGAGATCATCCATTCAGATAGAAACTTTAGAGTGAGGGGATTTATCAACTGTAGCACGAGTTATGTCATTTATTTATTGAAATGTAGTTGTGACCTCATTTACGTTGGAAGAACGACTAGATCACTGAAATTGAGGTTTCTGGAACACAGGAGGAATATCCTAAATAGGAAGACCAATCATAGTGTTCCACGCCACTTTAATGCGGTTCACAATGGGAGATTAGAAGGTTTATCTATATGTGGTCTAGAGCATATTAAACAGACCACGAGAGGAGGGGATCGTTTTAAAAGATTATGTAAACAAGAGGTCTTTTGGATCCATCAACTGGATGCCTTGAGTCCTAGAGGATTGAATGAAGCACTTGAGCTCAATGAGGTGTTGTCCTGAACCTGATCCTTTAAGCTATATTCTCTATTCATGAGTATTTATGAATGTATCTTGATTACCTGTAAGATACACTAGTCCCATTTGTGGGGCTGATGTGTTAGTTTAGGGGTCTTTATTCGGTATTATTCATGAGCTTACTTATGATATTTGTAGGACTTACCCTATCTCTTGACCGATATATACACCCATATTTCCTTATGTGTGTTTTCAGCACTTTTTTAAGTCATCCGGGTGGCTACCTATGCTTCAATCTATAGGTTGTAATTTTTTTATTTATTTTTTTTAATAATTTTTTTATTTTTATTTTTTTTAATATTTCTGTATTAATTATACCACCTATTATTACTGTCTACTCAGGTCAGATTATTAGTGTTCGCTTTATCTAGATTGACTTAGATCTGTGTTTGTACAATACTATATTTGCATATATATATATGTGTAGTTGAGGTATCAGTGTGAGAATTTAGGACTCTAAGGTGTTTTCTCTGAGTCCTAATTTATCCAATATGCTCTATGTGGGGAGGATGGTATGATCGTTATGTTAATTTCTATATATATATATGTTTTGATATGTATTGTTTTCTCTAATAGTGCTTTGTTTTTGCTTTATATGAATTATAAGTATTTGGTATTTCCTTGTATATAAGATATTTGAATGTTTTCAATTGAACCAACCATATTTATGTATCCCACTACAAGTATGGTATAGGTACAAAGTGCCCGTTATGAACCAGCTGCAGACTGAGTAATTGTATCAAGGATACTTAAAGAGGCATTGGAGCACAACAGAGCACTTCCTCTGAAGAAATCACCAGGCAGGTGATGAAACGCGTCAGGTGATTTGGATGTTCATTGAGCCGCTGGATAGCACTATTCCATGACCCAGCTCATATCCCTAGTGGATTCTTGGAGGTTGCCTTTTTTGAGCCATATTATCGCTATATAGTTGGTGCCACGATTGTGTTAGCTGCTATTCCACTATTTACACGGATTGCCATCTTCACCTACATATTTACCACGGAGGTCCCGGAGTTCGTCTGGGTATGAGGTGCGTGCGCATACAGACCACAATACGGGACTGAGTATCGGACCAGGTCTGTATTGCGCTTACTGCTTAAGCAGCTTAGCGACTTTGATTTCCATTCAGGAGTGGCGGTTTTCTCATTGTGGCATTTATGGCATATTCTCCTCCATACTACATGTGTAAGAAGCATTGAAGTGGGGTTCACCATCATCGCGGTGACGTACACTTTCCACCACCAGTGTGGCCACACTTATTTTGAAGCTCCACTTCATGACCTTGTACGGGGTCATTGGACACTAGTATCTTTACGATGTGGGACATTTAGCTGGTTCTCTTCAGAAGTGATCGATTTGATGGTTCATCAGCCTTATTGATGGTCAACACAGTCGGTTGATCTGATTTTTTATATGTCTAGTTGTTATCCACTGGCCAGTGTTGCATATTTTATGGTTCATTTTTAATAAAGTGTTTATATATATTTATCACCCACGGATGGTTGTATATTGATTGTGTGTATCAGTCATCAGCGCTGTTTTCTGTTGTGTTGTATTTTTTATATTTGAGATCTCATTGATCTCTTCAGCTGCAGATACTGATTCACACTTGATCTCCATTTTTTGCATCATCTCTCCGTGCGCCAGGTTTTTCTTGTTGTTTTATCCCAACGATCTACTCTGAAATCCTCCACTGAAATTCTCCAAGTGTATAGCATAAATTTGACGTTGGTTATTATTGTCCATGGAGATGATAATTGGGGCGCTATCACATCTGCTATTTTATGGATAGGGATGTTACAGTCATCAAAATATGGCCTGACTGGTTCTAAGACTTCTGTTTCATAGGGTATTCTGACTACAGTTACACATACTTGTCCTCTCCCTTTAAACGGATACCACTGGTCACTATCCCCTGGTTGTAAGGAGAGATATTTAACAGGTTTTGTTTTAGAGAGATAAGTCCACTGAGAGAATGTCCAACACCCTTCATCTGCTACCTCGCAGAATGGCCATTTAAAAGGTCCGTCAATGTTGATATCAAAGTTAATATCTCTGCCACTAGGGTCCTTCCAGTCAACAGACACATATCTGTTCCTGTACTCCTCAGTCATAGGGGTACCATCCATCCATACATCAATTATCGGAGTATCTATGCCATTACATACTATATCCCACCTCCAGGGGTTTAGATCTAACATAACCATTTGCTTATCTGGTTCCCAATGGGCATATGTAATAAAATAATATCCAGCAACTTCTGGTACACATTTATCTCTCATAATTGTTATCATAAAAGACCGTATAGATGGTGATCCCTCTACCCGGATGTACTTCTGATTTTTTGCATCTGTTTTAATTTTCAAAATGGCAGCTCTGTACAAGCCTTCCATGTCTACTGGCCCATGGTTGTTATTCCACATAGCTTGGCCTGTGTTACTACAGTTCAAGTTCATTATCATAACACTAGTTTGTAAATAATCTGTGGGAACGTGACCTTGGGCATATTTGGATTCTCTTGTGATTAGCAATTGGGAATCTCTCAACATGCAGTATCCCTTTATAGTACCTATAATTGGAATGGGTCTATCAAAATATGTTCGAACACTCAGACTATCCTGAGCATTAGATCCTATGAAGGTGGCTTTTAGAATATACCATCCATCATATTCTCCCCCTGTAGTATCCTCTGGGTCCAGTACTCCCTGCTTTGTACAAAGTACCTCTGTTATATTATATGGTGTTCTCTTAAAGCGTGGTAAATGAGGATTCTTTGATACCCACCTGACAGATTTAGTTGGCACTAAATCAATATCTTTATAATGGTTATATTCTTTAAGGCAGAGTGTATGTAGATCATGTTGATTGGCAGACACATTTTCTTTGGGGGTATAGTGTCAGACCTTATCCCCTGCATAACCATATCTCCAAAACCCATATAAATACCATTGACCAGCCACAAAGCTGTAATTAGAGTAGGGCTCTAGGATTTTCCCTTCCTTACATTCTACTACCAAAAGCTCTAGCTGGTTAGTAGAATTAGATTTTTGGGAATTTCTTATTTGTGTTGCATTTGACCAACCCCTGTCCTCCTCGTTATTCTGAGGAGTAGCAAAACCCACTAGTACCACACCTACCAGTATTACCAGTGTCTGTAATACTAGTTTGCTCAGATGGCAGTATACTGAGCACCTTTGAGCTCCCACGGAGGAATAAGATTTGTAATGGTGTCCTCTGGGTGCTGGTGTCACAGATCTTTCCTTGGGCTCCATGATCTGCTAAGAAAAAAGGCATGAGTCTAGTTCTTTTTCAATAAGGACAGGTTTTAATTTTCCTTACTAGAACCTTTAGAAAGATGGTTTTATTGTTCCACACTCCCCTGTAGTTCCCAACTTAATGAGCACACAAATGCTCTACTGGGTTGAGGAGACTCGAGTGATTTTTGCCTGGTCAATATGGACCCACAATACCTTGCGTCTCCGCTGAGAGTCTTTCTTGGTAGTCACAGGCCTCTGTACCTTCAGCATGGTATCACCCATTGTCTCGAGAACCTGATATGGTCCCTCCCAGTTTGCATCCCAAGGACCTGCCTTACGGAAAACTTTGACCATTACTAAATCTCCTACAAGGGGCATTGGGGTCTCCCCCTGTAGATAGGGTTTGTGCAGCCGTACTGCTGCATATGGCAGCAGTCCCTTCAGGTTATCTTGTACCTGTTGTAGGAACACATCTCTGGCAATTGCATCCTTAATGGGATTTGACAGCTGAGGCTCATTGGGGAAGCAAAGTGGCATTTTGCGACCTGTCATGAGCTCGAATGGAGTGATCCCTGTTGTGGATGCTTCCGTTGCCCTAATACCCATAAGTATTGCCGGTAAAGCTGTTACCCAAGAAGATCCCTTCTGTAACAATGCCTTGGCTAACCGGGTCTTGATGGTCCGGTTCATGCGCTCTACTATCCCTGCTGACTGGGGATGATAAGGAACATGAAATCGTTGCTTTATGTCCAGTAGTTCACAAAGTGCTTTCATGACCTTGCCAGTAAAATGGGTTCCACGATCAGATTCTATGATCCTGGGGATTCCCCAACGTGACAAAATTTGCTCCCATAGGACCCGTGCTGTAGTGGTAGCTAGTCATTCACTGTTGGAATGGCTTCTACCCACTTCGAGAACACATCAACAACTACCAAGGCATAGCGACAATTGCGACTGCCTGCTGGTAGTGGTCCTATGAAATCAATTTGTAAGGCTGCCCATGGCCCCTCTGCTGGAGGCACACGCTGTAATGCTGGCTTGAGAGCTGGTGCTCTAGGGTTGATTTGGGCACATACAAGACATTGTTGAGTAACACACTCTACTGTTTTGGACATTCCTGGCCAGTATAATTTACTCTTTAGTAGAGACAACAGTTTATCCCGACCAGGGTGCCCCAGGAGCTGGTGATTGAGCTGTGTCAGCTCCTCTTGGAGATGTGAAGGGACTACTGGGAGTGGATTTAAATTTTCTCCTGATACATGGCACAAGATACCCTGTCTGATAGACCAGGGATCCTGTGGTGAATTTCTGAGTGTCATAAGAAGAGGGTCTTTCGCCTGTTCCTCTTCAAATGACACCGGTCCTTCTTTGAGGACTTTCCTGCGTACAGCCACCTGGAATGAGGGCAAAAATGCAGCATCTGGATCACAAAAGATACCAGATATTGCAGCCATTTTTGCTGCTTCATCCGCTGCATTGTTTCCTAGGATTAAGGGGTTGTTCCCTTTCTGGTGTGCAGGCACTTTGATGATTGCAGCCTCATCAGGATGTGACTTTCCCCATTCCCAAAGTTCTTTTAAAACTGAAACGTGCGCCAGAGGTTTATTCTGGCTGTCCACGAATCCACGTTTTTGCCAGGTCTCTAAGTGTGATGTTAGAGATCGCACTACATACGAACTGTCACTGTATATAGTGCGCCGCCCTGGGGGCTGGAGAAAAAGTGCTTCTTTCACAGCCTCTAACTCAGCGCGCTGTGCGGACAGGTGACCTGGAAGTTTAACCAGGCTCTGGGTCCCAGTGGTCTCATCCAAGACCGCATAACCTGTCGCATATGTCCCATCCACTAGAGAGCGTGACCCATCAACAAAGATGATTCTGTCATCAGGGTGCGCTATCTGCCTGAAGAAAGGTGTTGTAAGGGAATGTGTCAATAGACCGCAATCATGCTCTGTTCCAGTTGTGTTTAACAATTGAGACAGAACATACTTAGCCTTGTGACAGATTTTGATGTTCCGTCCACTAAGGTCCATTATCCATCTCCCAAACCTCTGCTGAGAGACTCCAGGAAGTGTATCCCGGAGTAGAAGAGTTAATGGAGAGTGAGGTGTCTGCACAGTAAGTGGTCTAAACCCTACAATATGCTCTGTCACTTTGACAGCATAATGTATGGCTGCCAGCTGTTTTGCACACTCATCAAAACCCCTTTCAACTGGTGAAAGAAGTCTTGAGAAGTATCCTAGTGGTCTAGTTGTTATACCCACCTCTTGCAGGAGAGCCGCTGATATGGACTCTGATCCAGCATGCGCTTGGATGGCCAGATTGACATCTGGGTGGGGGGTGGCTAGTACCGGGGCAGAGGAGAGGTCTCTTTTTAGTGTTGTAAAGGCCTTCTCCTGTGTTTCCGCCCAACCTTTCAGTGAGGGTTTTTCACCTCTGAGTAATTCATAGAGAGCTTTTGCTTTGGTAGCAAAGTCCTCTATGAATTCCCTCATGAAATTTGCAACCCCCAGGAACTTACGTAAGTCCTGCAGGGTGCCAGGCCTGGGTAATTTAACCATTGCTTCCACGCGGGCGGCCATGATACCCTTTGTTCCATGAGCAATCTTAACCCCTAGAAATATCACCTCTGACCTAGCCAGGTTTGCCTTGTGAGGACTCAGCTTCAGTCCTGCACGTGACAGGAGGCCTAACAATTCCTGTAAGAGGGCTAAGTGCTCCTCCATGGTCTCTGTATGGAGGAGTAGGTCGTCAACATACTGTAACAGGCATTCTGGGCGCGAGAAAACACTCAGCACTTTTGCCAATGCCTGATGAAAGTAAGTTGGGCTACTGTGAAAACCCTGGGGCAAAACGCAGAACATGTATTGCGTGTCACGTACAGTGAACGCAAACTTGTACTGGCAACTTTCTGTTAAGGGTATAGAGAAAAATCCGTTTGCCACATCAATGGTTGAGAATACCTGGCTTTTACCATTTATCCTTGCCATTATGTCTGGGGTTTCTGCAACTACCTGCGCTGACATGGGGGTGTATTTGTTCAGAACCCTGAGATCGATTGTGAGTCTCCAGGTGTTCGTCTCCTTCTTCCTAACAGGCCATAAGGGATTGTTGCACTTTGAATTTCCCTTTATGACCACCCCCCTTGACTGTAGGTCAGTTACAGCTTCCACTACAGAGTCCATGGCTTCAGGAGGGAAGCGATATTGACGCTGAGGTGGTGGGTCCGGCCCTTGTATGTCCACCTCAACATCAACCATCCTTCCACAGTCATTTTTCCCTTGTGCCCATAATTGCGGATACCTGTACACAATAGGTTCAAGGTCTGTGTTGTGTGAGACCTCTGGCCATTTATGCACAAGTCCATTGTCATTCCTGTCATTTGCATGTATGAGTGGACCCAGATCATGTCGCTGTATCACACAGATCCTTGATTTTCTGGGACCTTTCCATACCATACAATTTGCTAGATCCAATATCCAGCCCTGTTTTGTCATTACATCAGTTCCGATAATGTTATCGGATCCTGAGTAGTACCACATTGGGATTTTTAAAGAGAAATCATTGATTTCTACAATCACTTTATCAATCCTGTGGGCTGTCACCCCCCCTTGTTGGTGATCAAATCCGATCACAACACACTGAGGGCTATCTGGATTCAAATCATGCTCCACATTGGTGATGGAGATTTCAGCTCCAGTGTCAAGCATGATTTTTACCCAAATATTTTTTATTTTAGCCATGATGTGGGGTCTCCCAGAAGGATCCAATACCAGGCTACATAGCGGAATTAGTTCCTTTGGGACCCCTGACCTTCAGTCTGTCTGCACCAGATTTGCTACTGGAACCTCTACTGCACAGACTGAAACCTCTTTATTTTGTGATGTTACCTGTGAAGCAGACGGTTTATCTGCTTGCACATTTACAGCTGCTACACACTTCAGTGGTTGTGCAACTGATGGACCTTTTGTCCTTGTACAATTATTATATTTCTTTTGGAAACCGTTTGTGTTTCCAGCTGTGTAACGAGATTGTTTAGGACAGTTTCTTCTACTATGTCCTTTCTGTCTGCACTTGTAGCAGACTAGATCTTCATCCTCTGCTGGTGGAGCAGATGGCTGAACATCTTTAGGGCGATGTTCAGGATAAGTCTGGCGGCGATCACGCGTTACGCCACCAGATATACCCTGTTCCCTAATTTGTACAGATTTCTTGGATCTCAAAGTTTCCTGTCTGAATTCCTCAATAATTCTAGCTGCACCTGCAAGTGTAGTTTCCCTTTGAGCATTTGTTCGCAGATTGACATTTGTGTATGTAAATTTTTCCACAAATGCGCGAATCATGCCCGGTGGAATATGGGGTCTATGGTCGTTAGTTACAGTCCTATACATAGCTTCAAACCGACCACATAAAGCTAAAGGTTCATGGTGTATTGTAGGTTTGAAACTATCTAAGATATTGGGAGTTACCTCCCTATGCCCTGTTGTCAGTAACATAAGGGCAGCTATTCTTTCCTTTTTGTCATGGTAGCGACCATTCCCGGGGGCTGAGTCCCCAGTGGTCTCATACCTTTGACTAAGGTAAGTGGGTAGCCACAACTTGAAGAGATCCATGCGATCTTCTGGGGCCACACTTAGTTGAGTGCAATGGCCCTCAAAAATATCGCATGAGGTAAAAGGGTCTAAACTGCTATCATATTGAGGAAATTCTCTTTTGAGTTCCAAGAGGATTTTTGTTCTCTTTATATCATTACCTGTAAAAGGTTGATTGAAAGAGATCAAATCCTTTCTACCATTGTTGCTTGGCCCTAAGACAGGAGTGGAATCTATAACATCCCATCCACTCTTCTGGTCTTGTGCCCGTGCACCAACAGTATTTCCCACCGGTGTTGGGGTGTACTCCAGTGTGCGTAACACTGGGTAAATGCCAGGGGATCTTACATCCTGCGTATCAAGTAGTGGTGCAGTGAGATCCAAGCCAGATAAGTCTGCTTGATACCCAGCTGAACTACCACTGTCCCTATTAAAAACACAAATTTGTTTTGTGGGTATTAACTCTGTAGAGTCCACCCGAGGGTTACTTTTAGATAGCTCTTTTATCGAATTTGAAAGATCAGTTATCAAACCCTGCATATTCATGATCATTTGGGCTCTACTTTCTAAGTCCTGCTGTAATTGTGCCCTATGGTCTTCAGTAGAAGCCATCCGATCATCTGCAGTATTAAGGTCAACGCATAGCTCAGCGATTTCCTTATCTTTATCAGTACAATTTTTACAGCTATCTTCCTGATTAATTACATTTACTTTCTTAGTCAACATACCTCTAGCTATCATTTCTGCATGCTCCGGTCTCCAAATTGTGTCCTCAAAAACCTGGACTAATTTAACCAACATTTGGAACCTTTTATGGGTTTTCCTAAACACACTTTGTTTATTAATAGACAATTTGTCATGACTGTACACCTGCTCTAGCAGTTGTGCCCATAAATTTTCTGCAGATGTATAACTAGCTGGTATGACAGGATTAAACATACTACCTTCTGCAAGTTTAGTGATATTAATGAAATCCATAGCTACCTGTTTGATGATCTTAACGACTGATTTAACGACTTGTGTAAATACTTCCTTGTTTGTTGCGTGGGAATGAAGTCAATTGGTTCGTCTTGTAGACCTGAATTCACCCAGCCAAAAGAGCGACTAATGGCTGTACGGGGTGACCAGTGCGCGCCGTCTACTCAGAATTCCAAAGCGTCGCCGAAGCACGTACCCGCTAGACAACTTTCAAAGACGAGTTTCTGATGGAAATATGAGGTTGAGGTGCCTTTAATGGTTCTGTGCTATTCAGGGTCAGTGTGATGTTACCCTGAAATAGAGAACAAAATAACCGAGTATCGTATTCTACATAAGATAAACACAGCCATTTAAGAAAAAATATTGCATTTACCCAAAAATTCTCAAGTTAGTTCACAATCAAACCTACTTTTGTACAACACTAAATCGCTAGTCCACCTAGAGAAAAAAAAAATGTTAACATTAAATAGGCAGATTGGCCCTATTTTCCCTTGAGGAGATAATTCAGTCATTAAAGATCATTTGTTTCATCATTATGAAAAATGTAAAAATAAAATAAAATACAGAAATAAGAATAGGTTTGCTGCAATAAATTATGGGTCTTCTTGGCCATTGAAGATCATAATTAATACAGTTTGAGCTAGCTCGCCATTGTTATAGGATCCTGGGACCCGCCATAATAATGATACAATACCTTTGATCTTATTAATAACCAATCTCGTTAATTATTGGGATATAATGCAATATTTGCGTCTTTTTCGCTATTTTAGTCACGTCGAATAATACGCACCCGTGACATCTCAGATCTACTTTAGAGGCATTATTTCACTCAACCTTTTGAGGTTTCGCCTAATACCATGGCAACCCAAAAACAAGGTGACCCAGTTGTTATGCTTGCGCATGACAACTAGAAATCCGTAGACTTACGCGATTCCTGTGTTTGACAAGGCTATATATAAATATATACACACATATATATATATATATATATACATATATATACATACATATACATACACACATCTCGCCTAAATATTACACAAATATTTCCCATTTATGTGTTAATCGCTAAATAAATACCAATCTATCATTTACCTCACTATAATGCATTATCTATATAAACATCCATTCATCCTATTGATTACAGTTATCTAAACATACAAAACAGGCATAAGGATACAAGTCTTTTACTTTACAACATAAATGCATACATACAATTACAGATAATACATTATAGATTAAACAGACAATGCTACAACTTCAGAAGTAAGTACATAATATCCTATTCTGTGGTGTGTGTGTGTGTGTGTGTGTGTGTGTGTGTGTGTGTGTATGTGTGTATATTTACTAGTGTATATGCTGTAAGAGAAATGTATAGGAGGGAGTATTTCATCAGTATTGCTCATTCGTGTTGTGAGTGTATATAGAGACAGAGAATGAATGTGTGTTAAGGATGCATTGTGTATGCCATGTGCTCTTGAAAGATGGGGGGTTGGATTACAATATCCTATTCTGGTGTGTGTGTGTGTGTGTTTACTAGTATATATGCTGTAAGAGAAATGTATAGGAGTGAGTATTCATTGTTGTGAGTGTGTATAGAGACAGAGAATGTATGTGTGTTAAGGATGCATTGTGTATGCCATGTGCTCTTAAAAGATGGGGGGTTGTTAGAATTTGCAGGTAAAATAAACAGATATTTGTTTCAGTGGTAGATAAAGAAAGATTAAGAGAAAGAGAGAGAAAGATATAACATCAGAACATAGAGGGTAAACAAGATGAGGGGGATGGAAATTCATTGTAATGCAATTAGCAAACATTCCTGAAAGTATATGTGAAAAGGCTAAAGCTCCAGAGAGTTAATTCATATAGTTAAGAGTTACAGATATAGCTTACTGGTATGTCTCCAGGGTTCCAGGTGTGGGAGAGGTTCCAAGTATGTGTGTGTGTGGAGTGATGGAATGAGAGGGATATGTTTGTCTCAATGGCTTATAAACCTTTACCCATAATGCATTGCTTCAGATGGGAGGGCTTGACCTCTGCCACACCCCCGCAACTAGATACGGCCTGTATGACTCAAAGCCTTCTGTTTCCTATCTAGCACATGGTGCTAACAAAGAACTTACTGTGGAGCCATAACAGCAGTGAAATGCTAGTGTCCATTATGCGTGGCTCAAGCTCCGCCCACCGCGACTGCGTCATCAGTGGCGATATAGGAGCTCCTTCACAGTATTATTATCTCACTTGCCGGTAAGGCTCTACTCCTCTTTCAAATAAAAAGTACCTCGTTTCATTCTGAAGTAAGAGGTGTCAGGATTTAGGCAGCGGGGCCTGTGAGGGAAAAGCTGGTGGGCGGCAGTGAGACACGATTGTGGGCAGCGGGCCTGTGAGGGAAAAGAGAATGAGCACCTGTCATGGGGAATAACAGATAAAAGATGGTGAGTGTTGTCAGGGTATTGTTGGTTGAGGAGGGGCTGTGTGGGGAAGAGGCTTCTCCCTCACATGCCCCTTCTGCCCACATGCTTTACTCACACATGTCCCCCCCTCTGTGCCCTGCAGCTTCCATCACACATGCCCCCCTATGCCAAGAGAGAGAGAGACACACACACACACACACACTACCATGTGACCCCTATGTCAAACAGCTTTCACCACACATGCCCCCTGTGCCAGCCCTGCATCCACCACACATGCCCCCTGTGCCAGCCCTGCTTCCACCACACATGCCCCCTGTGCCAGCCCTACTTCCACCACACATGCCCCTGTGCCAGCCCTGCATCCACCACACATGCCCCCTGTGCCAGCCCTGCATCCACCACACATGCCCCCTGTGCCAGCCCTGCTTCCACCACACATGCCCCCTGTGCCAGCCCTGCTTCCACCACACATGCCCCCTGTGCCAGCCCTGCATCCACCACACATGCCCCCTGAGCCAGCCCTGCATCCACCACACATGCCCCCTGTGCCAGCCCTGCATCCACCACACATGCCCCCTGTGCCAGCCCTGCATCCACCACACATGCCCCCTGTGCCAGCCCTGCTTCCACCACACATTCCCCCTGTGCCAGCCCTGCTTCCACCACACATGCCCCCTGTGCCAGCCCTGCATCCACCACACATGCCCCCTGTGCCAGCCCTGCATCCACCACACATGCCCCCTGTGCCAGCCCTGCATCCACCACACATGCCCCCTGTGCCAGCCCTGCATCCACCACACATGCCCCCTGTGCCAGCCCTGCATCCACCACACATGCCCCCTGTGCCAGCCCTGCATCCACCACACATGCCCCCTGTGCCAGCCCTGCATCCACCACACATGCCCCCTGTGCCAGCCCTGCTTCCACCACACATGCCCCCTGTGCCAGCCCTGCATCCACCACACATGCCCCCTGTGCCAGCCCTGCATCCACCAAACATGCCCCCTGTGCCAGCCCTGCTTCCACCACACATGCCCCCTGTGCCAGCCCTGCTTCCACCACACATGCCCCCTGTGCCAGCCCTGCATCCACCACACATGCCCCCTGAGCCAGCCCTGCATCCACCACACATGCCCCCTGAGCCAGCCCTGCATCCCACCACACATGCCCCCTGTGCCAGCCCTGCATCCCACCACACATGCCCCCTGTGCCAGCCCTGCATCCACCACACATGCCCCCTGTGCCAGCCCTGCATCCACCACACATGCCCCCTGTGCCAGCCCTGCATCCACCACACATGCCCCCTGTGCCAGCCCTTCATTCACCACACATGCCCCCTGTGCCAGCCCTGCATTCACCACACATGCCCCCTGTGCCAGCCCTGCATCCACCACACATGCCCCCTGTGCCAGCCCTGCATCCACCACACATGCCCCCTGTGCCAGCCCTGCATCCACCACACATGCCCCCTGTGCCAGCCCTGCATCCCACCACACATGCCCCCTGTGCCAGCCCTGCTTCCACCACACATGCCCCCTGTGCCAGCCCTGCTTCCACCACACATGCCCCCTGTGCCAGCCCTGCTTCCACCACACATGCCCCCTGTGCCAGCCCTGCTTCCACCACACATGCCCCCTGTGCCAGCCCTGCATCCACCACACATGCCCCCTGTGCCAGCCCTGCATCCACCACACATGCCCCCTGTGCCAGCCCTGCATCCACCACACATGCCCCCTGTGCCAGCCCTGCATCCACCACACATGCCCCCTGTGCCAGCCCTGCATCCACCACACATGCCCCCTGTGCCAGCCCTGCATCCACCACACATGCCCCCTGTGCCAGCCCTGCATCCACCACACATGCCCCCTGTGCCAGCCCTGCTTCCACCACACATGCCTCCTGTGCCAGCCCTGCATCCACCACACATGCCCCCTGTGCCAGCCCTGCTTCCACCACACATGCCCCCTGTGCCAGCCCTGCATCCACCACACATGCCCCCTGTGCCAGCCCTGCATCCACCACACATGCCCCCTGTGCCAGCCCTGCATCCACCACACATGCCCCCTGTGCCAGCCCTGCATCCACCACACATGCCCCCTGTGCCAGCCCTGCATCCACCACACATGCCCCCTGTGCCAGCCCTGCATCCACCACACATGCCCCCTGTGCCAGCCCTGCATCCACCACACATACCCCCTGTGCCAGCCCTGCATCCACCACACATGCCCCCTGTGCCAGCCCTGCATCCACCACACATGCCCCCTGTGCCAGCCCTGCATCCACCACACATGCCCCCTGTGCCAGCCCTGCTTCCACCACACATGCCCCCTGTGCCAGCCCTGCATCCACCACACATGCCCCCTGTGCCAGCCCTGCATCCACCACACATGCCCCCTGTGCCAGCCCTGCATCCACCACACATGCCCCCTGTGCCAGCCCTGCATCCACCACACACTCACACACTCACTAGCTTCCCTTCTACTTACCTTTTTGTACACGATATCAGCCAAGATCCGAAAGAAACTATGGCGCTCCTGCACAGATAATACAGCCTTTCAGCAGCCCGCCTAACACTTTCTACCATGTGACCGCTGCGATCACATGACCCTGTGACGTCATATTGACGTGCCAGGGTACCTAAGCCGAAGGGGATTTAGCCGTTACCATATGGAGTGACATTCTCAGCATCTCCACATGGCCTCTCAATGACCATGCATTCCTTTTACTCAACATGAACAGCTGCAATATTTATCTCCCGAGTGGGCACAGCAGTCCAGACATTGAATTGGGGAGATAGAGCAAACAACGCTATGCGCTATTCCCCTTCTCTCTACACAGGCACAACAGGGACACAGTACAGACTACAGGACATGGGAGCTAACCCCATATCTGGCACTGATTGTTTGAGAGGGATTCAGTAGCAGACTCAGAGACCCGGCAATTGGGAGGAGCAAAACCGTACTGGGGGTGGCCTTAGAATCAAACGGTGAGTTAGGGATCCCCAAAACCTGACACCACATAGATGGAGGAACACATACCTTACACCCACACACCCCATGGGCAGAGAAATCATATATGTCACCCAAACCCACCATAATCTGCACCCAATACTATGACATCATCCATTATATATACTGCATCCATCACCCAGACATCCGCTATTATGCATCCTGCACCCATCACACATTATATGTTCCGCACCATCACCCTGTTATAATCCATTATAGATCCTCCCAAATATTTGTACTAATCATGGCTTTGTGCTATCAGTACAGGATCCCAGCACAGAACACTTTTAAATTTCCCGCCCCCAGCTCAGAGCAGTGAATAAATTAACTGACGTCACTGAGGGGCAGGAAGTTTAAAACAGTCTCCGTTACAGCCGCTCTGGCACTGCTCTGAGGTATTAAACTGTGAAATGAGAGCGGTGCCAGGGCTAATAATACTAGAGGGTGCCCTTCATTACCAAAACACCAACCAGCCCCCCTGTACCCAGCAAATATGGTTAATTTCTCCTGCTCACAGAAGAAAATTTCTTAGCGAGAGGGTCAGCCATATTTGCACTCTGAGTAGCCCCGCACACACCTCTATTTAACATATGCAACATTATGAAATTCTGTGAAATCCCTTAGCTTTAAAATGAGGCATATTTTAAATTATGAAAAAACTATAAGTTTCTCAAAAGTTGTCACCGGCTCTAATAGCTTTATAACAAACAAACTCCAAGTTTTAAAATCTCCTGTACAGTGAGTTACGCTCTCCCCAAAAAGAACACAAAAACGGTGACTTTTGCAAAGCAGCAAGTGGAAAAAAACATCGAGATTTTACTTACCTCCCTAACTTTAAATTATTCCTAATTTGTAATATTTTATTCTTTTTTTCTGAAATTTGGCATGCGGCACCTGTGGTCAGTTCCCCATTTGCATGCCAGATTTCAGCTTTCTAGCTTTAATAATTTTTAAAATGTAGCTCCTCAAACAACCTGGCCCCCTCCCCCTCACAGATTTAACATGGCGGAATGCCGTGCAACCTTAATATAAGGGCACAACTGTGCCCTAATAATATGTTATACACACACTATATGGACAAAAATATTCGGACGCTTGACCATTTCACAAACAGGGACTGTAATGTTATTGTATTTAAATATATATACTTTATATACTTTAATATGTAGTTGGTCCCCCTTTTGAATAGATACCAACTTCCATTTTTTTTGGAAGGCTTTCCACAAGATGTTGTAGTGTTTCTGTTGGAATTTGTGCCCATTCATTCTGTAGAGCATATATGAGGTCAGTCGCTGATGTTGGACAAGAACGCCTGGCTTCCAGTCTCCACGCCAGTTCATTAGATGTTTGATGGGGTTGAGGTCAGGGCTCTGTGCAAGCCAGTCAAGTTCTTCCACACTGAACTCATCAAACCATGTCTTTGTAGTCCTTGCTTTGTGCACTTGGAAACAGTCATGTTGGAATAGAAAAAGGTCTTCCCCAAACTATTGACACAAAGTTGGAAGCATAAAATTGTCCAAAATAACTTGATATGCAGAAGTATTAAGTATGTCCTTCACTGGACATAGGGGGCCTAGCCCAAACCCTGAAAAACATCCACTACCATTATCCCTCCTCCACCAAATTTCACAGTTGGCATAATGCAGTCAGGCAGGTAACGTTCTCTCAGCATCTGCAAAAACCCAGACTCGCCGATCTGACTGCAAAACAGAGAAGCGTGATTCCTCACTCCACAGAACACGTTTCCACTGCTCCACAGTCCAGTCTTAGATTACTTTACACCACTCCATCTGACACTTGGCATTGGTCTTTGTGATATGATGTTTGTATGCAGCTGCTCGGCCATGGAAACCCATTCCATTAAGCATCCCACCATTGGGATGAACTGGAACGGAGATTGTGAGCCAGCCCTTCTCGTCCAACATCTGTGCCTGACCTCATAAATTCTCTACAGAATGAATGAGCACATATTACAACAGAAACACTCCAACATCTTGTGGAAAGCTTTCCAAGAATAGTGGAATTGTTATCGCTGCAAACGGGGGATGAACTCCCTGTTAAAGTATATAGTAACAACAGGAGTTATTTAGCTGGCAATCTACAGAGAATGGATGAAAACACAGTTACACATTTGTGCAGCAGTGAACCTAGTTTAAAGATAAACAGGTGGAAGACATATGTGTGACAAAATAATAGTCTGACTTAACTTACATGATTTGAACTTTTTCAAACAGAAACATTAGGCAAACAGGGTGTGTCTCCATTAAGAGCAATCACCAGAGCAGCTGATGAGACCTTCCTTTAAAAGGGAAGGTGGAGTGTCACCTGCCCATCAAGCTATGGCAGTGGGAGGAGTGCCAGGTATAAAAACCTGTCTGTTTTCATTGTTCAGTGTGACCAGGGTCGGACTGGCCTATCGGGAAGCCGGGCTATCCCCCGGTAGGCCCCAACCCCTGTAAACTCTGCCCCCTTCGTTGGTGGGGGGAGCAGGTTATTTATTTTTATTTTTAAAAAAAATATATACTTACCACGTTGCGGCACTGGCGCCCCTCCTCTCTGCTCCGTTCGCATTGAATGTGAGGCGTGATGTCATCAAGTCATGTCCAACATTGATTGAGGAGTGGCGCAGAGAGGACCCAGCACAGAAGAAAGAGGACAGAAGAGAAGAAAAGAGATTAAAGAAGTCAATAGGAAGGTAAGTAAAAGAACAGCGACAAGGGGAGAGCAACAGAAAGGGACAAAGTGATGAAGAAGAGGGGGGAGGCACAGAGTGATGAAGAAGAGGGGGCACAGAGTGATGAAGAAGAGGGGGGGAGGCACAGAGTGATGAAGAAGAGAGGGGGGCAGAAAGGCACACAGTGATGAAGAAGAGGTGGGGTGCAGAAAGGCACAGAGTGATGAAGAAGAGGGGGCAGAAAGGCACGGAGTGATGAAGAAGAGGGGGGACAGAAAGGCACAGAGTGATGAAGAAGAGGGTGGGATGGCACAAGTATTAATCATGGTTCCTATTGATTTAACGCCGGGCCTGGTTGTAATTTTCTAAACGTACCCTTTTTTTTTTTCCAAATAGGGCCCCTTAACATTCCAGGATCCAGACAAGCCAAAACTAAAGATACCAGCAGCCACAGGTGGTGAAAGTAACAAGAACAGGTAGGGCAATCTATCAAATGTTCTGATTCTAGTGGGACAATCCCGAGTTTTGGTGACAGTTCCGCCTAATCTAAGGGGCAGTTCAAGACTGTGTACTCTTTATATACACACTGCATTCTTTATATACTACACTATGGTGCTAGCTGTCCTTCGTGGGCTGACCACTCTATATCTATATTTGTTTGATGTGTACCCATATGAAAGTTGAAATAGATTTGCAAAAGTTATGGTTATTAATGGTGGATCCTTCTAATATCATTTGATCACATGTTGCATGTATTTAAACCATCTAACATGATCAATGTTTAAAACTTTATATCCCAAAGCGATCCAGAGCCAACATATAATGCATCCAAAAGAGAAGCTGTTTGTTTGTCAGCAATTCATAGACTGCAACATGTAAGTTCTTAAAGTGTGTAATTCTCCTCAGTCAACTTTATAGGCTAGCAGAGAATATATTAAGCAGTTGATTTGAGCTGCATATAATGAGGTTTCTTACTGGAATCATAGGGTACACAGTCCATCTAATCACATAGCTGTGCATGCAGCAATTCTCTCAGAAACATCGCTGAGGAAATCGCTGCATAGCGATGAAACGCATCACATTTTCCTTGTTGCCTGGATCAAACTACAGATACATATTGAAGTTTGTGAGCCACTAACATAGGATATATTCAGCCGTTTTTCATATATACAAAACTATCACCAAAGATTGGCAGGAGTATTATACTCAAAGAATTACAATGTCTGTGCACAGATATTCGAAAGGACGTGGAATACACTGTTTTTGTGAGAGAGAGGCGGAGTCATAGAGCGGCTCAGGATCGCAGTGGTCCGTGAGTAACACTTTTGGATGCACACATAGCTGTGCGATTAGATGGACTGTGTATCCTATGATTCAAGGAACAAACCTCCTTATATGCAGCTCAAATCAACGGCTTAATATATTCTCTGCTAGCCTATAAAATTGGCTGAGGACATTCTATAATTTGGGGATTATACATTTTGAGAACTTACATGTGGTGGTCTATGAATTAATGACTAACAAACAGCTTCTCTTTTGGATGCATTATATGTTGGCTCCGGATCGCTTTGGGATATAATGTTTTAAACATTGAACATGTTAGATGGTTCATTGCTGCAGTTTCTGGTTTTATGTGGAACAGTGCTTGAACTAATTGAACTACCAAGCTTCAGTTTTAAACCACCAGTTTGGAAAAACTAATCATATTTGTTAGTCATAACTGGTCCTTTATGGAACCACACTAACTGGGTTGTCTGTGTGAATGCAATCTGGGCCAAGTGCTTGATCTGTCTTTACCTGGAAAGTTTCCTTCTTTTGTTAATACAGATGAAAAGATTTAAAAGATGTTCATTCTTTATAATCTACCACCATTTTTCACATAACGTAGTGGCTGAATTTTATTTGTTTTATTTTTTTTTTTGCTCATTGGATTCGGAAGAAAAAAAGTGTAATTAAACGTGCTTTCTTTAAGAATCTGATCATCTGCTCCAAACTAAGCTAATGTGATTTCCCTTTTTCTCAATTTTGCTAAATTCCTTTCGTTTTTTTCCACCATTATTTTTCAGTCCCTTCTAGTTTTATCAAATTACATTCTCTTTTTTCCCTAATTATCTCCAAAACTTTCTTATCTAACCACATTGGTTGCCTTGTTAATCACTAGAATTAATCACATTCCCATTAATAAGTCTCATTTGTTTGTTTGAGGAAATTGCCTTGCTAAATAAATTACAGTGATTCAGCCCCACTTGAGAGACCAATTGTGTGAAACTGATAACCTCAGACAAAGTGAAGACACTGCTAGAAGGGTTGAGACTGGATTAGAAACTATATAAAGAGCACATGCTGCTGAATAAAACTCGCTCCCTGCATTTTGGAAGAACTGAGTGTCAAGGTGAGGTTACGGTTCCAGCTGAACTGATTGACGATTGGAGTATTACAGAAGAACTGTGAGGATTGGAAAGTACTTTTCTTTCATCTGGAACTTCTGCTGGTCTTTTGGACCTGTGTGTCTGATTAAAAAAAATGGAATGATAGGGAAGCAGAGCTGCTGCTGCCTCTGCAGGGAGTGCCAGAGGAGAATCTCCCAGAGAGATTATAGGAACCTGGATCAGATAGCCAGGGATTGCAAATAGATCACAGATAATGGATTTGTATTTTTGTGTGATATCTGCCCCATCTGCAATATTATTATTTTGTTAACCATTTATTGAATTGCTAGAATTGCTGTTGCTGTTTTGTATTCATAAACCTAAGGAATATTTTTATCTAGATACTTGCTTTGGTGTGAAAAGATGTTCCCACGTTCACATTACTGAGGGTAAATAGCCTGCGAGTGCCCTGTTATTGTGACACAAGTCCAGGAAAGCTCCCTCTCATATCTGTTCTTATACCACTCGAGAAAAGTTGTTTTTCTTTTTCATCCATCTGGAGACACTGTTAACCATGGGGGTAGAGTAGGGTAGGGAGGAGTCTGGCACCCAAATAGTTAATCTTTTGCTGCTGACAGACATATACCCCCACCCATTCCCCACAGAACTCAGTTTGAAGTAGGTGCCCTAGGAGCATGGGCTGAAGTTTGGAGAGCTGCACAGTAAACTGTGTTCAGGCTTTTTTGTTTTAATGCTGTTGACAATAGTGCACGAGTGGCTCTGTAAGACAGAGCACACTCGTGAGCAGAGAAGTACTGTACAGCAGATGAGCAGCGCGGCACCCACTGACAGTTTGTGGCATGGAAGCAGTGAAACTTCTCACAGTGTGAGATGCGGTCTGAGAGACCGCTCTCACACTGCTAGCAGATTGAGGCGCTGCCACAGGCAGTTAGCGCAGGTGCTCTTGCCATGGAATATACCAAGTCCCCTCCTCAAGGAAAGAGGAGGGGTAACTTGAGCTAATGGTCGCGCTATTTGCAGAGGGGAACAAAGGAGCGGATAGGAGTGATTCCACTCACAGGAAGTGTGTGGAAATTGCTGTCAGTCTGCACAGGAGAAACAGAAAGAGCCAGGGAGGGGGAAGTTAGAAAACCTCCCCCCTCCCCCGCTGAGTGAGCATGTGGAAGATTCCTTTTGGCGCCAAATTGCAAAGGAAGGACACAGCAGCCTTTTGGAGGAGGCACAGCTGCTGGCAAACATCTCCCTGCTAACTATCATTTATTTTCTCTATATTGCATGGATAGAGAAGTATAATGGTTATGGGCATATATATATATATATATATATATTAAGTAGAGCCTCTATAAATCTGTTGATTCAGAAATGCTGTAATGTGTTAAGACATAATTAGTTAGTATTTCTGATAACTATTGAGTGTTTGTGCTTGTCTGGTTGTTTGTGGCTTTGTTTTTTCTCCCAATAATGGCTGATAAAAGTAAAGCAACACGTGCCAAACATATGATCTGTTCAAAGTGTAATGTTAAATTAACTAGTGAATGTCTGGATCAGGGGCTTTGTGCTGGTTGTGCTGTGACACCTGTAATATTGCAGCCTAAAACAGCCCTATTCAGGGGACAGAGCCTCCAGAGTGGATGGCAACCTTTTCACAGGGGGTTAATACCATTGTGAACCTGTTATCTAAACCAGCAGAGATCCCAGTGGTGGCTATGAGACTTCCATCTACCTCTGAGATACAACCCCCAGTGAAGTTAGGAGGAGAAATGAGTAGTTCATTACCGCCAGAGGTTGTACAATTTCCTTCCCCGGCACTGCAAGAGTCACCCCACAGTTGGGAGGCGGGATGGTCGGCAGTGGCTAGAGGTCTTGACCGACTTAACCAATTGCTGGAAAATCCTAGACATATTCGTAGTTATAAAAGACATAGATCAGCTAATACGCTGTTGTCTCTGTCTGATTCAGAGGGATCCTCGGTGGAGGAAGGTGAATTGTTAGAGGATTCTGATCTTTCACTTATAGAATCAGAAGGAAGCTCCAGGCACCAGGGTATGGACTATCTGGTAAAAGCAGTACATCAGACCTTGGGGTTTATTGAAATAGAGGAGATGAGGTCCCTGGACCGGTCTCTCTTTAAGAAGGCTTCTAAACAGGTGGTCAGGTTCCCTCCCTCAGCAAAGCTGAGAGATATTGCAGAGGCCTCTTGGAAGCATCCGGACAAGAGGTTCACTGTGCCTAGAAAATTTGGTTCATTATATCCTTTACAAGAGGAGGACATGACCAGATGGGAACAGGTGGCGAGAGTAAATGCGCCTGTGGCGAGACTGGTTCGCCAGACCACACTACCCGTACCAGGAACGGCAGCCCTTCAGGATTCGACTGATCGTAAGTTGGAAACTTTTTTGAAATCGGTCTTTACGGCTGCTGGTACAAACTTCAGACCGGCATTATCTTCGGCCTGGGTAGCAAGGGCTATGGAAGCCTGGGCTGGGCAGTTAGAGTCTGCATTACAGGATTCAGAACTTCTCCCACTGGCAATGCACCTTAAGGAGGCGGCAGGATATATATATGAGGCGGCCCAGAATTTAGCCTCCATATCATCTTCTATTTCTGCTGCAGCAGTAGCAGCAAGAAGAACATTATGGTAAAGAGCCTGGGATGCGGATTTGGAGTCAAAAGATCATTAGAATCCATTCCGTATACTAGTGGGATGCTATTTGGTCCAGGGTTGGACTCCTGGATTTCACAGGCCTGTGAATGCTCCTAGACCCAGAGTTCCAAGGTTTAGTTCTTTTGGACAGCCTTTTCGCGGTGGCGCGTCTGGCAGATGCCAGACAGTTAGGTCAAGGGCTGCTGGAGGTAGGAGACAGTTGCTTAGAGGAAGGTCATCCTTTTCCTCCATGGCAGCAAGGTCCTCGTCCGCCAAGCTGCCGAATAGACCGACAGCATGACTACCACCCTCCTCTGATAACGGAGGGGGGGAGTGGGAGGACAGCTGCTGGGGTTTGCCCAGCAGTGGACAGAGTCTTCAGCGAACAGGTGGGTTCAGGGGATCATGAGAAGGGGTTACATGATAGAGTTGGTGGAGCCTGCGCCACACAGGTTTTTTGTAACCAGTTTACCCCGCTGTCCTCAAAAAAGACAGGCAATGCTCTCTTCTGTCGATTTGCTTCTTTTAAAGAAGGTTATTGTACAGGTTCCTGAGTACCAAAGAAGGGGAGGGGTTTTACTCAAACCTATTCTTGGTACAGAAACCGGATGGTTCATTCAGACCAGTGCTGAACCTCAAGCAGCTAAATCTGCATCTGAGAGTAGATTTTTTCAGGATGGAATCCCTAAGATCTGTCATAGATGGCCTGAAGGCAGGCCAGTTCATGGCATCAATAGACATCAGGGATGCCTATCTTCATGTGCCGATCTGGGAGGGGCATTAGCCGCTTCTCAGATTCACGGTAGGATCAGCTCACTATCAGTTCAGAGCCCTTCCGTTCGGGCTTGCTACAGCCCCAAGGGTATTCACAAAGATTATGGCAGCACTCCTTCACTCCAAAGGGGTGCAGATTGTAACTTATTTGGACGAATCTTCTAATCAAGGCGTCAAAGGTTCAGTTGTTGGCACAACATCTTTGCCTTACGGTGAGGGTTCTGGAACAGCACGGTTGGCTCCTGAATGTAACAAAGTCACAAATGATCCCTTGTCAGAGAATGACATTTTTGGGACTAATAATGGACACTGCAGACAGCAGAGTTTTTCTTCCAGAGGACAAGATAAGGTCCTTGATGGAGTGGACAGACAGGGTTCTGTCACACAGAAGGCTGTCAGTACTCATGTGTATGAAGCTGCTAGGAAAGATGGTGGCATCTTTCGAGACGCTGCCATACGGAAGGATCCACTCCAGATGTCTTCAATGGGACATTCTGAGGAAGTGGTCGGGGTCCTTCCTCTGTCGCCAGTGGATGAGGTTATCTCTAGAGACGAGAAAATCCCTCAGCTGGTGGTTGTTAAAGGACAACCTAATAAAGGGCAGATCCTTTGCCCCGTGGGCCTGGATCTTAGTATCCACAGATGCCAGTCTGAGAGGTTGGGGGGCAGTGGTCCTTCACCTAAGTGTCACTCACCGGACCGTGAGTGCCTCTGCGCTGGTGCGTGGCTACCTAGCCTTCCTGCCGGCACCTATCCTGAACCGCGGCCGTCCGCCATCCTGATGGTCTGCGCATGCGCAGCTCCCAAGAACTCTTGTGACTGTTTCTTTTAATCCAAATTGATTGATCAGGCAACTCCCTATTTAAGGCACCTGTGTGCATTACCTCATTGCCTGATCTTGGAGTCTCATTCCCTGTGAGTCTCTGAAGGTGTTCCCTGTGTTCTACTAGTGTCTTCAGTTTCCTGCTGATTCCTGATCTACTCATCGCTGGTTTCCATACCCGCTACTATCTCCTGTGTACTACTAGTGGCTTCAGTTTCCTGCTGATTCCTGATCTACTCATCGCTGGTTTCCATACCCGCTACTATCTCCTGTGTACTACTAGTGTCTTCAGTTTCCTGCTGATTCCTGATCTACTCATCGCTGGTTTCCATACCTGCTACAGTCTCCTGTTTCCTGCCTGTGTCCTCAGCTGGACTCTGATTACCAGATCTACTCACCTGTGGTTCTTACACTCGTCTCTGCCGTCCAGCGTCTCTGCAGTTCCTGCACCTCCCTGTGGACAGACTGTTCTACTGAATAGCGGTATGCCTATCTGTTATTGACTTTCTATGTTTACTCTGCATATCCGCTAGGACAAGTCTCCACGCTCACCAGCGGTATCCATACCCGCTATAGACTGTTATTGTTTCGCTGCATACCTGTTTGGAATTAACCGTACTACTCAGTCGTTATATGCATAACTGTGATTGACTATCCATTATTGGCCTGCATATCTGTGCTGAGCAAGTCTCTACCAAGCAGCGCCACACATACCGTTATATAGACTTTGTTGGATACGCTGCATACCTATTGGGATCAAGTTCCTCTGTGCTCTCAGTGTCTGCATCCTATTATCTTTGTATGCTTCCACTCATCAACACTTGTACACATCCTCACCTATTAAGCAGTGGTACAACTTGCTATACGCAGACCACTGACTTCCCCGCTACCTACCTGCACCTGGACAAGTCTTCTCACCATAAGCAGTGGTACAACTTGCTATACGCAGACCACTGACTTCTCCGCTACCTACCTGCACCTGGACAAGTCTTCTCACCATAAGCAGTGGTACAACTTGCTATACGCAGACCACTGACTTCCCCGCTACCTACCTGCACCTGGACAAGTCTCTTCACCATAAGCAGTGGTACAACTTGCTGTACGCAGACCACTGACTTCCCTGCTACCTCCCTGCATTTACTCACGTCCATCCTGATCTCCGTGTACAAATCTGCCTTTCCATTATATCAGCTAGTCGCTGATTCATTGACCAAAGATTGCTGCAAGTCACTGACTTTCCTATTATTTATTGGCATTCTCTCTCCATCTGCTGTGATATCTGTTCCGCTAGTCACCCCGCTACCAGAGGACCGTTGTGTGAACTTCACTACTCTGGTAAGCCCAGTCATCTGGTGAATTCCTGGGCAAGACTCCTAGTGCCCGTGACACTAAGGATGCAGGGTCTGTGGTCAGAGAGACAGTTGGTTCTTCCCATAAATGTGCTGGAACTTATGGCCATCCTGAAAGCACTGCAGAGGGCTAAGGGTGTGTTACAGGGAAGGCTGGTTCGCATCCAGTCTGACAATGCCACGGCAGTGTCATACATAAAAAGACAAGGGGGCACCAGGAGTGCAAGAGTGATGAGGGTCACGTTTCAGATTTTGGCCTGGGCAGAAAGATACGTGCCTGCTCTGTCAGCAGTGTTTATCCCAGGGAAACAGAACGTACAAGCAGACTATCTAAGTCACTACCAGGGGAGTGGGCTCTGCATCCGGAAGTATTCCAGTTGCTGTTGGACAAATGGGGACTTCCGGATCGAGACCTGATAGCGTCAAGAGTCAACAGGAAAGTCCCAGAGTTTTGCGCAAGAACAAGGGACCCACTGGCTGTGGCAGTGGACGTCCTAACAATGCCTTGGGACTTCGGGTTAGGATACCTGTTCCCCCCCCCCCCATATCAATGTTTCCCAGGGTCCTCCGCAGGGTCAGGCAGGGAGATCGACCTGTCATTCTGGTGGCTCCAGCCTGGCTGCGAAGAGTATGGTTCCCAGAGATTCTTCTGGTAGCAGAAGGTCAAGGGGTTCGGTTGCCACTTCGAAGAGATCTGCTGACCCAGGGACTATTCTTGCATCAGGGTCTGGACTGGCTGAATTTAATGGCATGGCTTTTGAATCCAGTCTGTGGAGAGCCAGGGGGTTCTCTGGAAGTGTAGTAGGCACTCTCCTAAGAGCCAGGAAGCCAATTTCGGCTAGGATTTATCACCGCATCTGGCATGTGTATATAAGGTGGTGTAGAAAGAAATCTTACAATTTAAAATCCTTTTGTCTGGCTAGATTTCTAGCTTTTTTTGAAGGGTGGCTTGGACGCGGGTCTCTGGTTGGGAACCTTAAAGGTTCAGGTGTCAGCATTGTCAGTGTATTTTCACAGACGGCTGGCGGAGATTCCGGATGTTAAACCTTTCTTGCAGGGAGTGCTTCACATACAGCCGCCCTGCGTGCATCCTACGGATCCTTGGGATCTTAATTTGGTCCTAGACATGTTGCAGGAGCCTCCATTTGAACCACTACGCTCAGCGGAATTGCGGTTCTTGACTTGGAAGGCATTTTTCCTGCTGGCTATTGCCTCAGCTAGGAGGGTCTCCGAGCTGGGGGCCTTATCGTATAAAGAACCTTATTTGGTCTTTCATGAGTATAGGGCAGTTTTAAGGATTATTCCATCCTTCCTCCCTAAAGTGGTGTCGGGTTTCCATATCAATCAGGAAATAGTAGTTCCGGTGTTCAGAGAGGAACCTCAGGCTGCCGGGACAAAAGGGAGTAAATGTTTAGATGTGGTTAGGGCGTTGCAGATATATGTTAAGAGAACTGCAAAAATACGTAAGACAGATTCTCTCTTTGTGTAATTTATTTCTCGAGGCGAGAATGGCCTGCGTCTAAGCAATCAATTGCTAGATGGCTTACCCTAACAATTAGGGAGGCTTATGTCTGTGCTAATCGTCCTGTGCTGAAGCGTATTGTTGCCCATTCTACCCGTTCAGTTGGAGCGTCTTGGCAGCGCGGAATGGGGCATCAGCAGGCCAGCTATGCAGAGCAGCTACCTGGTCTTCGGTCCATAATTTCACAAAATTCTACCAATTTAATGTTTTTGCGTATAAGGACGCCTCATTTGGCCGTAGTGTTCTACGTGCGGGGCGATCAGAGCGGTCCCACCCATTAGAGGGACTGCTTTAGTAAGTCCCCATGGTTAAAAGTGTCCCCCAGATGGATGAAAAAGAAAAGAGGATTTATACTTATGATAAATCGGTTTCTCTGATTCCATCTGGGGGACACTGTGTTCTCCCCTCTTTTCTTTGTTTTGTATATCTTGGTTGATTGGCCTGTCCTCCTAGGGCTTTGTTAATCAAACTGAGTTCTGTGGGGAAGGGGCGGGTGTATATAGCTGTCAGCAAAAGATTTGGGTGCCAGACTCCTCCCTACCCTACTCTACCCCCATGGTTAACAGTGTCCCCCAGATGGAATCAGAGAAACCGATTTATCGTAAGTATAAATCCTCTTTTTTTTTTAAATAGATAAAATTCATCTTCATTTGACAAAATCACTCATTTCATTATGTCAATTTATAACTGGACAATTAAAATCACTCATGTGAAGGAGCACATTTTTCATTGCTGTCCTTTCAGTTTGTAATTATTTAATAATGAATCATTTCAGTACAATCATTTATACTAAGTGGTTTATGTCAACCGCCACTTTTTATTTATAGCGTCTTTTTTATTTATAAGTATATCTCATACTTGCCAACTCTCCTGGAATGTCCGGGAGACTCCAGCATACCGCGAGAGTCTCACGGACTCCCGGGAGAGTGTGGAAATCTCCCGCATCTGGCAGAATTCTGCCCACTTCCAAATGAAGTTGGCAGAATTAGATCCAAAACCCCGCGATTCACCGGGAATCACTGTGTTTGGCTCTGCCTCTGCTGTCAAATGACGCGTTTGTGTCATTACATTATGGGGCGGAGCCAAAATGACGCAATCCCGCAACTTCAGAAACTTGGCAAGTATGGTATATTTACTAAGGGCTTAAACAGAATGTTACAGATCCAGAAACGCCTCCTCCTTTTGTATCTTTCCTATACAGTCATGGCTAAAAGTTTTCAGAATGACACAAGTATTGGTTTTTACAAAGTTTGCCGCTTCAGTGTTTTTAGACTTTTTTTGTCATATTTTTGCTATGGTATACTGAAATAAAATTACAAGCATTTCATAAGTGTAAAAGGCTTTTATTGACAATCGCATTAAGTTTATGCAAAGAGTCAATTTTTGCAGTGTTGACCCTTCGTTGTGAAAACCTCTGTAATTCGCCCTGGCATGCTGTCACTCAACTTCTGGGCCACATTCTGAGTGATGGTCACCCATTCTTGCCTAATCAAAGCTTGGAGTTTGTCAGAATTTGTGGGTTTTTGTTTGTCCTCCTGCCTCTTGAGGATTGACCACAAGTTATCAATGAGATTATGGTCTGGGGAGTTTCCTGGCCATGGACCCATAATTTTGATCCCCAAGCCACTTAATTATCACTTTTGCCTTATGGCAAGGTGCTCCATCATGCTGGAAAAGGCATTGTTCGTCACCAAACAGTTTTTGGATGATTGGGAGAAGTTGCTCTTGGAGGATGTTTTGGTACCATTCTTTATTCATGGCTGTGTTCTTAGACAAAATTGTAAGTGAGCCCACTCCCTTGGCTGAGAAGCAACCCTGCACATGAATGCTCTCAGGATGCTTTACTTTTGGCATGACACAGAATTGATAGTAGCGCTCACCTTTCCTTCTCCGGAGAAGCGTTTCTCCAGATGCCCCAAACAATCTGAAAGGGGATTCATCAGAAATAATGACTTTACAACAGTCCTCAGCAGTCCAATCCCTGTACCTTTTGCAGAATATCAGTCTGTCCCTGATGTTTTTCCTGGAGAGAAGTGGCTTCTTTGCTGCCCTTCTTGACACAAGGCCATCCTCTAAAAGTCTTTTCTTCACTGTGCGTGGAGTTGCACTCATACCTGCCTGCTGCCATTCCTGAGTACGCTCTGCCTCTATCCCTCAGCTGAATCAACTTTAGGAGATGGTCCTAGCACTTGCTGGATGTTTTTTGGGTGCCCTGAAGCCTTCTGCACAACTATTGAACCTCTCTCCTTGAAGTTCTTGATGATCCAATAAATGTTTGATTTAGGTGCAATCATACTAGCAGCAATAGCTTTGCCTGTGAAGCCCTTTTTATGCAAAGCAATGATGACTGCATGTGTTTCCTTGCAGCTTACCATTGTTAACAGGGGAAAAACAATGATTTCAAGCACCACCCTCCTTTTAAAGCTTCCAGTCTGTTATTCTAACTCAAGCAGCATGACAGTGTGATATCCAGTCTTGTCCCCGTCAACACTTCATCTGTTCACTCTTCATGACATTCTAGAGTATATGCAAATTACCCTCATAAAAACTGAGGCAGCAGACTTTGTGAAAAATAATATTTATGTCATTCTCAAAACATTTGCCCATCACTGTACTTCTCAAGCATGTTGTATCCTTCCAAATGGACTGTGTAAATGTGTAATAAAGTCAAGTCTCAGATATACCCACTACATTGTAATTTACTTCGAAATGCATTAATTCCTAGTTCATCTACTTTTTTTGGAAGACTAAGGCGCTCCTTCACATGGGTGATTTTACCTATCTAGTTATAATTTGGCACAATGAAATTAGTGATTTTGTCAAATGAAGCCGATTTTTATCTATTTGAAAATAGTTAAAAGTCAAGTGGAAAATATGAGCATGTTGCACAATTAAGCAGTTCACTGTCACATTTAATTGTGCTGTGAATCCCAGTCTCTTTATGTATTAGCGGTATGATATTGAAGTTTTGTGGTATGATACAGCAGTGACAGAGTAATCATCTGGCCTAGAGAACATGCAAACAAAATATTGTCTTTAAATTACTTAGGCTTCGCCTGAGGAAAGGGGTAGAGCTCTCAAAGTTTGTCTGAATAAGAAAATTTAACATCAAATAATACTTTTAGCAAACCGGTTATAAGGAAAAAATGATATGTAATGTATGTCTTGTTACATTGATTAATTTAAAATATGTTGTTGTAATTTATCTGTAGTTTAAGTAATTATCCAGTTGGAACAAGACATTACTGGCTAATAATACCCTGTGTTGAAGGGATTATTACTATTATAGACTATGCCTAGATTCTGTCAGTAACCTGAACTCCCTCTAGTTAGGTGGGCGGCACAGGCTCCCAGTGGGAACAGTAAGGAGAGCATGTATAAGTCAAATGCCTGACAAGAGTCAGAAAGCAATGTTCACACAGAGAATTATGAAAAAGAAAGGGTGCACAGGAGACACCAAGCTTGCTACCACCTTCTCTCTATTTACATCTGAAATATTTATTGTAAGCTGTGCTGAGACTGGTGTGTCACAATTAGGGGTGTGCACCGGGCACTTTTAGTGTTTTGGGTTTTGGGTTCTGATTAGCTTGTGGTTTTGGGTTCTGATTTGTTTTTCCAAAACACCTGACGAAAGGTTTTGGTTCTGATTTAGGGTTTTGGGTTCTGATTTATTTTCAAAAAAGCATAAAAAGCGCTAAAATCCATTTATTATTTTTTTTTACACTCCTACGCTATTATTAACCTCAATAACATTCAATAACAATCATTTCCACTAATTTCCAGTCTATTCTGAACACCTCACACCTCACAATATTCTTTTTAGTCCAAAACGTTGCACCGCGGTAGCTTTCTAGACTGCGTAGTGGAGTGGTACCGGGGCCACAATATATCACCCTCAACGGGTCTGAATTCCACTGCACAGATGCCTGCTCCTACATCCTCTGCAGCATATACAGGGTGTAGTTCGAGCGCGTCAATACTTCTTGTTTTTGACGATGACAGGTCATTTTCATTAATTTTGGATTTGCCCCCAACACTGAATGTAGTTGATACGCATCTATCTGGACTGCGTAGTGGAGTGGCCCCGGTACCCAATTTGGTACCGGGGCCACAATATATCATCAAAGCTTACGAAGGGCTTCATCCACAAGAGCTACATGCTTGGTGGAATCGCAGTGGTTTACTAGCTCCTCCCTCACTTTCTCTTGTAATATAGATTGCAGTACCTATTCTCTTGCACTGCTTAAAAATTGAACGTATTAAATGTAATATAGATTGCAGTACCTATTCTCTGGAACTGCTTAAAGAATGAACGTAGTAAATGTAATATAGATTACAGTACCTATTCTCTTGCACTGCTTAAAAATTGAACGTATTAAATGTAATATAGATTGCAGTTCCTATTTTTTGGACTGCAGAAACAGTGAATGTAGGTATTGCAGTACTAATATTTCAGGACTGCAATAATATATTGCTCTAGAATTTTTTTTATATTTTTTTAATTATTTTTTATTATATTTTTTTATTTTTTTTTGGGAGTTTTTAATAATTAGACAATTACTATGGACTTAGCACAAAAATGCACAGGACTAAAGCACCACTGGACTCAGCAGGACAGACACTGACCAAAGCACCACTGGACTCAGCAGGACAGAGCAGAGGACAAAAGGACCACTGGACTCAGCAAAGACAGAGCACTGGACACAAGCATAAAGCACAACTGGACTGATCACGCAGGAGTACCACTACCCTACAACCTCCCTCTACCCTGATCACAGGCCAAATGAAAATGGCGGCCGCTAGCGGGGAATTTATGCAATCAGAGTCTCGCGAGATCCAACGCAAGACTTGGACGTCAGAGCCTCAGTTTCATTTTTTTTGGCGCTGGAAATACCCGAACAGTGCTCAGATCCCGTCGGATCCGCACTGTTCGGGTGGGCTCGGATTAGCGGAATCCGAGCACGCTCATCCTTAGTCACAATAGCAGTGACTGTTATTGTAAGAGTGCACTCTGAGCTGACAGGCTGACAGACATTCTGAGCATTACTAGTAGAATAAGCTGCCCACATTAACAGTCAGTTAGCCTCTAATCAATAGCAATATTGTGCAGAATGTGTTTATTTAATTACCCCTTCCCTTTCAACATGCAACATATCTATACTGCATTTAACTTTACATCTATTAAAGTTCTGCTTTAATTTTTATACGCAAATGTTTCTTTTCTTTCCAGGTAATTCCTCATGGAAATGTCAAACTGTCCTTGTCTTATAAATACATGATACATGAAGATTCCTTAAATGTAGGTAACAACTATGTTCTGGAGGAGGAAGTGGTTGAATATGAGTGGGCTTTGAAGAAATGGTCTCATTGTTCCAAACCTTGCGGAGGAGGTAATTAATATAATCCTCTATTTATACAGCACCAGTATATTACTATGCACTTAACACATGTAAAATACAACTAAAGATTTGTTTATCATAAGCTCACACTTGGAAGAACCAATCATGCTTTGTTTGTATGCTGCCAAAGGTCTTAATAAAAAGACATCCTAGGAGTTTCAGTTATCTGTTTTATTTAGACGTTAAAATAAAACAAATAATGTAACACTTGATACACACATGTCATAGCTGTATGCTTACTTTTCCAGGGTGTCAGTTTATAGGGCAGTTTCTAAAAGAGAACAACAACCCCCAATTAGCCCAATACTCTGGACCTTTCTGCGGTACAATAGCAAACTACTTCCTACAGGCCCTAAGGTGCACAAATCCGACAAGCCTGTCCTGACTACAATTTTACAGCCATGGAATTAAAAGCCTCAGACCAAATTTCTGACTACACAGCCAGACTCTGAGCTAATGGGGGACATATGGATTTACCCAATCACAGTATGAGTGATGCAAATTGTGCAATTTTCACAAAAGGCTGAGATACTAACAGAACTGTTTATATTCATATGTATGGTGCAGACCAAGGAGAAAGCACTGAACATATTAAAGCTAAGGTAGAGGAATTTATTTTCATCTCATAAAAAAAGCAGTACATTAGAACTGATGTTTCCTCACTGAGGGAGAAATTGATAAATGTGGAAGGCCGGTCTCACAATGGTCTTACGCTTCCCCCAACACAGTTCATTTCAGAATTCTCCTACCGCAGATGTCAGACTAAGAGCTCCACACGTTGCCTCACAGAAGATTCTCAAGGACATTTTGCATGGAGTACATTTCATCTATATCAAGAAAAATATGCTTAAGGCAACAAGAGACCTCATGCCGAAATAGTCCTTTAGTTTTTCTCTTTTTGGACAGCAGTGTAGCTTCAAACACTAGTACATTTTTTTTATATTACGTTTGAATTATTTTTAGCGCCTGATGCTCATTTTTTTTTAAGGTACTTTTAAAATCTTTCCAGAACTTTCGCCCTTAACAATTGCAAAGTGAAAATTGTTTTCTGTAATTAATACTGCTCTCAAGAACATTAAAGTAGCATACAGGTGGTTACTCCTAGTATTCCTTTAAGTTAAGAGCAACGGTACTACAAACACTATTTTATCTCTAGATATATCTAATGAGATGTCAATGTTTATGACTATAAGTTCTTTCAGACTTAACTCTCCAAGCAAATTGTGCATGGCTTTGCAGTCCTTCTTTTAAGCTACAGCTGCAGTGATAGCTATTCTGGATACTTATTTCTCATCAATAACCTACCCCATACATCTAGTAAGAATTTTCCACAATGCTTAATAATAGGGTTGTTATTTTTAATGTTAAATGTCCCTTGAGTTCCAACCAAATTTTAACTGAGAAGAACAATACATACTTAATCCTGATTGGAGTATTGGAGGTCTGCTCCATTGTAATTGTTTGTTTGTATTGCTTTAATACTAGACAATTACCACTTGTGAAGAAACCTTTTGCAGAGATGAATACTGATTAAACTGTGTCATTACTCTGTTAGTCGCACCAAAAGCGGATCTGAAAATGAGGCAAAATGTAATTCTAAGAAAGTGTCGGATCTTGCAAGTTTTGGATCAATATCTTTCGTATATAGCACTCCCTCGTGTTCTCAGTTGCCGTTTTAGAAGTGAGAGCCTGTGGGTAGGAAGGTAGCTGGCAGGCTGTGCTCTGAAAATTGTGTGTAGAGTGACTAGAGTGTTATAGTAAGAGAGGGAATTTGAATAGAAAACAATAGCTGTGATTATTTTAATGCAGTTTATTTATGTAGAGATCAGTCAGCTAGAATAGTTTGCTGATCAATTGGGAGTCAGTCTGTCAGAAAGTTTAGAGTAGTGACGTGTTATTATAGTAAATATACTGTATATGTGTATATGTATGTATATATATATATATATATATATATATATATATATATATATATATATATATATATATATATATACACACATACATATATACACATATATATATATATATGTATGTATGTGTGTGTGTGTGTGTGTATGTGTATGTGTATGTATATGTATGTGTATGTGTATGTGTATATATATATATATATATATAAATAATATAAATGCCTAGTGGCGTGTGTTAGTCTATCTGTGTGTGTGTGTGTGTGTGTGTGTGTGTGTGTGGAGAAAAAAAAACCAAGCTGTAGCGCCACCTGCTGGGCGGAGTTATACACTGACCTACTAAATTCTTAGTGTGTGTTTGGTATACTAAGATGTTTTTAATTTGTTAATTTAATTTGTTAATTGTTAAAAGTGTTTATAAAGATTTTAAAAAATATATATATATATTTCTTGAAGTAGAAGTGACAGTTGGGAGTGGTTGGTGGTTGCCGGGGGTGACAGTTGGGAGTGGTTGGTGGTTGCCGGGGGTGACAGTGGGGAGTGGTTGGTGGTTGCCGTGGGTGACAGAGCGAGAGGAGTATGATACTCAGGACCGCTGAGAGAGATCCCTGTGTCTGGATAGACATCTGGATAGATGTGGCGATGAAAATGAAGGATGAGGTGATGGAGAAGAATGATGAGGTGGTGACATGTGGACAAAACCACGTTAAAAAAGGGCGCTTGCATCGGGAAGTAACGCTCTTCCCCTGAGGAGGCCTGGCCTAGCCCCAAATGCATGACAAGAACCTTTTTAACACCTTAAGTAGCTTGATTTGACTAGAATGCATGAGTATCATGCACGGGTTAACTTGTATGTATGTATGTATGTATGTATATATATATGTATATATGTATTTATATATATATATATATATGTGTGTATATATATATATATATATATATATATATGTGTATATGTATATATATATATATATATATATATATATATATATATATATATATATATATATATATATATATATATATATTTATATTAGTACTTAGTGGAGAAAAACAGATCCAAAACCAAAACACAGGGGTCTGCGCACATCTTTTTATATCACTGCCTACTGCAGCTATACAAAATGTTCTGCCACTAGTATTTACCTTGCCAGGGCTCATTGGCAAACCCAGGCAAACCCCTCCCAAACTGACTAAAAACTCCTTCACCAGCAGCCTAGCAACTGTAGGATCTGACCCTTGTTCGGCTATTGCTCGTGGGACCCAGCAATGATTCCACGGCATATTCTCCAACAGTAACAAAGTCCATAGGTCTCCACTGAAAAGGTAAGTTAATGCTTTCTTTAGTTTTTAAAGATTTCGATTTTCACTACTTGTTAAATTGAGTCATATCACAGTCCCCATGGAACTCTGTGGGGACTACTGTACCCAGTTAAACAGCTGTTTTCTCCAGTTATTTGGTTTATCGGAGCTTAATATACAGACCGCTGGGTTACAGTTCTTACTGAGGTTTCATGGATCAGTATTTGACCTTGTTCTTTTTAATAATATCTTTATTTGTAAAAGTTTTAAAGTAACATAAAAATAAAAGAACGCAATCTATAAATTAAATGGAATTAATTTAGGCGACTCTATAATGGAAAAGGATTTGGGAATGCTCGTAGACAGTAGAGTTAGCAATAGTGCTCAATAACAAGCAGCAAATAAAGTATTGGCATGCATAAAAAGGGGCATAGATGCAAGGGAAGACAGTGTAATTTTGCCACTGTGTAAATCGTTGGTAAGACCTCATCTTGAACATGCAGTACAGTTCTGGGTATATAAAAAAGATAATTTGGAACTAGAAAGGGTTCAGAGAAGGGCGACAAAATTGATAAAGGGTATGGAGTCATTAAGCAAACTAGCCGTCTCTACCATCACCACCGGAGTTGTAGTTGCCCTCAAACACGCCTGGCGTACTCTTTGTGCCCTCGGGCACTGAATGAACTTGTCAGCGCCTTTTTTCTAACCATCTCTGGGTAATAATATCCGCCCAAAGAGTGTGGGGCCTGCCCCTCCCTATAGCCTGCGGCCTTAATTTATATCCCGCCCCTTAGGCGTGAACCGCCCGCATATATCATCTGAGCGCCTGCGTAGGACCCCCGCCTGGACGTCCGCTGTTCCGCGGTTCTCTGCTGACAAATCGGAGGCGCGCTGCAGGGAAGAGTGCCAGCTCCTCTTCCAGTACTGAGCCCCGCCTCAGTGACTTCCGGAGACACAGGACCACATCCATCTATCAGACAGCATATCTCTGGATCTGGCTTTGTACCATCCATGGACCGGTTCTCACTCAGAGGAGACGGATAAGTTGTATGCAGTCTGCTTCTATGAGAGCCCACAGGTGAGCAACCTATTATAAGTCTGCACTACCCATACTAATTTGGGGTTATAGGACACTCACCCCGGCTCTTATCTACTAACTACTGCAGGACTTGAACATCTAATCTTACCTGTCCTGGTCTGATAAGCCTGCACCTCCAGTGTCCATGCTGTAACTCTTCTATAACTCCAAGCTCTGTATCATCTATAGGTGTCTGCTGCCACTTAGTGGCTACACAATCTATTGGAATGTAATTGTTCTGTGACAGTTGCTGGATAACAGTGATCACAGCTCCAGCCAATCTATCCATGTAATGTACATTATACACTGACCACCGCCCGCATGTATCCTCTCTTGTTTGACTGAGCATGGCCAGTTCATGTGACCAAGCCTCAAGTCTTGTCTGTATGCTACCTCTGAAGGATCACCCCGAATTTAAGAGTTCACTTTATCTACAGTACTACCGATCATTGTCTGGATAATATATTCTACTTCACTCTCACTCTCCTACCTGGTGCCGTCCCATTTGTCACTTGTTCTGATATACCTTGTTGGTCTGACAATCCACCCATATGGCCCCTAAAAACATCAAAAAGATTATAAAACTTAATCCGTCTAATGCTGCTTTGCAGCTTCCTTTCTTTAAACAGACCAAGCAGCGAGCTTTGTCCCCTCCCCGGGGAATGGAGAGTGGACTGGGAGACGATCCTGAACAGCTTGACATCGTCCTGTCATCTACTCCACCTTCTGAGACTTCTACACACATGATAGATCCTGATGCTTCGATTTCCTTTAAGTAAATGCAAACTTTGTTAGCCACCTTGAAAGCCGATTTTTCAGCGGAGCTGCGCGCCTCTATAAAAGCCATCCAATCAGAGGTCGTGGCACTGGGCACCAGGACGGGCCATCTCGAGAATAAATCAGAGGAACTGGTCTTTTCTCACAATGGCCTTATCACATCTCATGAACAACTTGAATCAAAAGTTACCACTTTGAGAGATAAGTTGACAGATATGGAGGATAGATCTTGCCGCGATAACCTCAAAATCTGGAGAATACCAGATCGTATTTCAAACACCGATCTACTCTCCTTTGCTACCAACCTTTTACAGAAACGTCTTCCTTCGGCTTCCACACAGGCCTTACTTATGGACTGCATACACCATCTCCCTAAAACTAGGAGGGCACAAGGCACTCCTCCTAGAGATACCTTACTATACATTCACTTCTTCCATAATAAGGAGCGTATTCTGCGGACGGCCAGGGAGGCGGAAGGCACTGATCTCCTTCAAGACATTCAATTGTTTCTATACTTCTCCAAACATACGGTGGCAAAGTGAAGTGCTTTTCAAACAGTCACAAGAACCCTAGCAAGTAATGATATCCCCTACAGATGGGGGTTCCCTGTGAAATTACTGATCCACAGACACAACGCTTTGCATATCATAACCTCAGTTGATGAAGGAACAAAGCTTCTAGCATCCTGGAACCTTCCAGTATCTCAGCCTGACCCCAAATGACTGCTCTACCCAAGGGGGATCGGGACGCAGGGAATCACCGATTCGGGATGATCCCGTTCGCTCGACCTTAGTTCTCTCTCTCTTATGTTATGACCCAAGACTGTCTTCCTCTCCAAATGTTGGAGGCAGCTGGGAGATGGATTCCCACTACGAACAAGGTACTATTTGACCTCTACTTCTCCATCTCCCTTTTGGAACACAGCACCTGACAATAACTATATTGACCCTAACATGTGGCAATGTCTATCTTGTTAGGCGCCTTCCATGCCACTTCCTACTTGTAGTGCCTCCAATCCCCCCCTTTAAATGATGGTCACGTTCCAGAATGCCAGGGGGCTTAACTCCCCTGCCAAACAGAGGCTGGCGTTAACTTAATTTTATAAATCCAAAGCCGACATTGTTGCAATTCAGGAAACACATTTTGCAGCCAAAGTCCCACCCACTTTTAGAGACCATCGTTTCCCCATATGCGGCGTTGCCATATTATTTAGTTCTAAATGCCCCTTTAAACTTTCTACAACAGTGGAAGATAAGTTAGGTAGGCACCTGCTAGTTATAGGTCAATTGAATGGGAAATGGATAACATTGGTGTCCGTCTACGCCCCTAACTCCAGGCAACTTCACTTTTTGAAAAACACCTTAGCCCTGATTGATAAGGTTAAAAGAGGTAATCTGGTGATAATGGGTGATTTTCATCTAGTTATTGATCCAAAAATAGATAGATCTCCTAAACCAGGATCCACACAGTCGCAGTCCCCTACTACCCCTGCCATGGCCTCTGGTAGACTTTTAGCCGAGCACGGACTATATGTTGTCCGGAGAACAGCGAACGCTAAGGATAGAGACTATACTTACTTTTCCTTGGTACACAACACCTACTCTAGAATTGATCTCATCCTTTCAGATAAATGGATCTTACAAAATACCCATAAAACACAGATTCTCCCTATGTCTTGGTCAGACCATGCCCTGGTGGTATGGTCATGGAAATCCAGCAGGGCACCCTTCACATTACGTCCATGGCGTTTGTCAGGGCACTTGCTACTCTTGGTTGAGGCAAAAATAGAGATAGTAGAAGCCATACACTCCTTTACACAAACCAATGACCCAACTGATACCTCAGTTTTTACATACAGGTGCGCCCTTAAGGCGGTAGTTCAGGGTAAGATTATTTAGATAGCCTCTAGTTTACATAAGGCGAACATGCACTTACAAACTGAACTGGAAGCGAAACTCAAGCTCTTAGACACCCAGGACAAAACACACCCGTCTAAAACACTGAACCTCGAGATATGACGGGTCAAAGCTGAATTACAAAAATAACTCATGAAACGTACCCACAAGACACTATCTAAATTACTCCAAATATACTATGTAGCGGTTAATAGGGCGGGTAGATTACTAGCCCATAAACTTCGGGGACTGCAGGCCCAAAATCGTATTAGAGTTATCATGACCTCCAAGGGCCCTAAGATTACCAACCCAAAAGACATTGCGGACACCTTTGCGGCATTCTACACAGGCCTATATAACTTGCGTACTGAACCCTCTACTTATCAGCTATCAGAACACGACATTGCCACCTTTTTGAAGAATGTCCCCCTTCCAGCTATAAGCCCCTCTTTTAGGGAAGAACTGAATGCCCCCTGTTCTTTAGACGAAATCAACAGTGTCATCAAACAACTCCCTAAAAATAAAGCACCTGGCCCGGATGGGTATAGTAATACCTTTTTTACCACATTTCAAGATGTGCTATCATCCATCCTTCTCCAGTTGCACAAGGCCGGAACCCGTCTTGGCTCCGTCCCATCTGGGATGTTAGAATCACACATTGTGGTCATCCCCAAACCGAGAAAAGACCCTACTGACTGTAAAAAGTATCGCCCCATAGCCCTATTTAATACTGATGTTAAAATATTCGCAAAACTTATTGCCAACAGACTCTCCCCTATCATTCCAAAATGGATCCACCCGGATCAAGTGGGATTTGTTGCAGGTAGACAGGCCAATTTGAGACGTATCCTCCACTTAGTAGAACAGTGCCATAAAAACGATGAAAACATTGTTATCTTCGTACGCCGAAAAGGCGTTCGATAGGCTATATTGCTCCTATATGACTCATTTTCTCCATACATTCGGTTTTGTCGGTAACATCTTGGAACGCCATATTAGCCCTGTACACGAACCCATCCGCGCGGGTGTATAGCGATGGGTTTCTCTCCCTGAACTTCTTAATTACCAACGGAACCCGACAGGGATGCCCCTTGTCCCACATTATCTATTTGATGGCTATAGAACCCCTGGCGGCACGAATAAGGCTTGATCAAAGGTGCACAGGACTAGATGTGAGAGGGACATCCCATAAAATGTGCTTATTCGCTGACGACGTACAAATCACGAGACTTCGCTGCCAGCGATCCATGACTTACTGTTTCAGTTTAGTAGATCTTCTCTTTATAAATTGAATGCTTCAATGACAGAAGTATTCCCCATAAATGTCCTAAAGGCCAGATTGCAGGCCTTAAAAGATAAATTTATTTAATCCTGGAAATCTACTGGGCTTACATATCTTGGAATCCAAATAACCCCTCATTTAGATTCAATCATAGATCACAATTTCTCTTTGCTGCATCAACAATTATTGAAGCTCACAGGGTCGTGGAAGTGCTTCGAGGTCTCCTGGTTGTGCAGAATCTCAGTGTTTAAAATGATGCTCTTCCCTAAATTAATGTATCTGTTTCGTATGCTTCCGGTTTGCCTTCCCACGGGGGTTTCTAGCCAAATTGACCTCTCTGATGAAAACCTGTGTTTGGAAAGCCAAGCCCCCCATGTATTGCAATGCAGCGCATGACCAGAGGGAAAGACAAGGGGACTGTCCCTTCCTCATTTGACAAAATATCACAAGGCATGCATCTTGTCCCAGGTGCGTGATTGGTACCTTCCACGGGGTGGGAAACCCTGGGTTGACCTGGAAATTGTGTGTAACTCAGACATTCCTCTGATGGACCTTTTATGGGAGCCCGGACAATGGAGACCTCCCGCGGTCGCCCTGCTAGCCCTTACTGTGGGACCGTCTGTGCCGGGACACCGAGGTGCTTTTACGCCCCACGACGAGTGTCTCGTTTCAGGTGGTCACCAGACAAATCGTAGATATAAATCTCTCTGGTTAGGTCAGTAGGGGCATCCAGACTCTAGGACACCTGTTTGACTCGGGAGAGCTTCTCCCTTACTTGCACCTTAGTGCCCTCTATTCGCTGCCTAAAGGCGACTTCTATAAATACCTCCAACTTAGGCATTTATTAACTTCTCCACCATTAATAAACTTGGAGATAGGCCCTCCCCTGGCCAGATATTACTCCCCGCTAACTAAAGGGAGCAGTAAAGCCAATATTACCCTCTGGTATAATATCCTATTGTGCCAAACCTCTTTACCTAAATTTAAACCTCAGATCCAATGGGAAACAGACCTCCATTTAGAATTGTCAGGAGAAGACTGGGAACGTATCTTTGTTAACTCTTTTAAAATGTCTAAGGGCCTTAATCACATTTGTTCCATCAAATTTGGCGCTCGATATACCCGCTATGTTGGCATAATTGTTCAGAACGTGGTGACGTTCTTCATGTATTTTGGTCATGCCCTGTGGTGCGTCTGTTGTGGAACAAAGTTTTTTAAATGATTAGCTCAGTCCTTGGCCACTCGATCTCCCCCACGCCAAAGTTTGCTCTATTGCAACACTATCCTCCTGCTCTACCACCTTTGGATAGATATGTGACAGGCCAAGTGTTGATAGCACAGCTATCGCTCAGACATGGAAGCAATCTCTCCCCCCACCCCTGTCCAAAATGATCTCTAAAATAAACTTTAATTTTGAAATGGAAACTTTAGGTGTCCAATTTTCTACGTCAACAACCCCCCGCTGGTTAAGTGGAGAGCTTGGCATATCTATGTGACCGAAGGAGAAGAAGCCCCGTCATGTTCCCAACATTCGCCCACTAACGACACTGGTGAATGAGCTCCCGTTCGTAAGTTATTAGCTGTTTTTACCATATTTGGCAAATAGTCAGGTAGATACTGCTCTGACTTTGTATGCTTTCAATGATATTGTGTTCCATTCCCACTTTGTAACCCCCCTTTTTTTTCTTTTTTCCTATGTTGTCTCCCCCCCTTTTTTTCTTTTCTGTACCCCTTTGAAAAATCCCTAAAAATCAATAAAAAAAAATGATTTGTTTAAAAAAAAAGAAAGGGGGGAAATTGTATCTAGGGATACGACCGTTAATTAAAATGAAGGATAGTAGTGGATATAGGATAAAAATAGGACTGCAATATTGGGTCTGGGGGGATTTTCACAATTGAAACAGATTGGCGGTTGCTTACTCTGGATCAATGTCAAATATAAGTGAGGGATCAAAGGAGATCCAAAATAGATTGAACTTTATGGACTGGTGTCTTTTTTCAACCTCATCAACTATGTTACTATATATATATGGCATTACAAAAGGTTATATATTCAAGGTACCTATAACACATTTTATACTAATTAAGACAACATAACAGACCATCGTCTGAGGGTAATATTCCCAAGCCATTGCAACAAAGATATACAAAGAGTCACAAAGAGGCTCCTAAACCTTGAAGCTGTTGCCATGTTGCAAATGTATGGTGGGAGGGTGCTGAATATTAGGAGGTCAGCGTGCCAGAGGAGGGAGAGGTGTGGTTTTACTGAGCTCCAGGCAGGGGTGTTGAGTGGTGCAAATACCAAGCATCCCAAATTTTGTGTTAAGATGCCACTTTGTTGTTTTGGAGACTGTGGTGATGTATTCCATTCGGGATCCAAACCAAATCTGATTAATTACCTCCTGGTGTGTGGGAGGGCTGTTTCTTTTTAAAGTTACAGGCTATTTGGAACTTCGCTGCACAGGAGATATGGAGAATCAATTTGTCTATGGCTATGGCAAGGCGGGGGATGGGGGCACATAAAAGAACATTAGCGAGGGTCAAGTTTAAAGTGAGCCGGTGACTTTCGCTAAAAGTGCTCTAACAGCAGCCCAAAAGGAGGATAGTTTAGGGCATGCCCACCATATATGCATAAAATTGCCTCTGTATCCACAGTGCCTCCAGCAGGTTTCTGAGGTGGTGGGGAACATGTGTGTAGGCGTATCAGGACCAGCGGATCCGGATATAAACAGTGAGGAATCAGAGTAGTGAGACACGCTGGATATGGGTATGCAGAGACTAGGCAGAGAGTAATTTTACATGCCAGTAACAGATACATTGGAATCAGTTCAAGAGTAGTCGGAGTCGCCGGGAACTGGTACACGAATATCAGGTGAGGAGTAGTCAGACATGCCAGGAACTGGTACACGGTAAAGCCAGCGAAGTACACAAGGATGTTCCACAGACTAGGTCAGACAGGCGATTGCTGGTACACGGTTCAGGCAGTGGAGTACATATAGACTTGGTCAGACAGGCGATTACTGGTACATGGTTCAGGCAGCAAAGTAAACAAGGATGTTCCACAGACTTGGTCAGACAGGCGATACTGGTGCACGGAGTTCCGAAGGGTAAAGGAAGCAACTGGGTAGAACCGGGAGTCAGAGGCACAGCAAACAAGTTTTACTGACACCAAACAAGTGTCAGTGCAGGTTTAAATAGGAAGCAGTTTGAAACTCCCACCCCAGAGACCTGATCATGTGATCGCATCGGAGACCGGATCACAACACTACAGACCAACACTGGAACGAGTGACAGGTGAGTGTCCAATCAGTGCGATCTGCCCGGCTGCAGAGAAGTGCCGAGAGAGGCACAGAGGGCTCATCATGGAGGCAAAAACAGTAAGTTTCGTTACAAATGGGTAGCCATCAGGTCCAGGGGCTTTGGATTGCTTTTGAGACTTTATGGCTGCCTCGTCGGTGAAGTCGTCGCTGATGGCTGTGGCAGCCATGGAGGTGAGTTTTGCGAGTCAACACGAGGATAGATACTTGTGAATAGCGGGGCAAGGATTGGTCCCCTGAGGGTTAAGCTCCTGAAGGTTACAAAGTGCTTCATAATATGTTTTGAAAGCGTCATTTATGGCCTCCAGGTCATAATAAGGAGTATCATCTGGAGCTTATATGTACGAGATGGCTTGGGCGCATGTCGAGCCTTAAGTTTGTTAGTAAGGTGTCCGCTTTGTTTCCCTTTTCATAAAAACATTGATTAAACCATTGCAATGCCTTATCTGTCTCTTCGGCCAGAATGTTATTCAACTCATTTCTAGTTGTCAAAAGGTTGCGATAGTTTCTATTTAAGGGGCAGCGTTTGTGGGCATCCTCCAGTAGTTGCACATTGGCAGTTAGCTGGTCTACTAGGCGGTTCTGTTCCCTGTTGCGATGAGAAGCATAACTAATAATGCAACCCCTTATGACAGCATTCTACACCTCTAAGACCAGCAGGAATATTCTTAAATATTATTTGCAAAATAATCCACCATGGCCTCCTTCACACAGGATTGGAATTGCAGAAATCTTTCATTTAAACGCCGCGAGGGGCAGCCCCTCGGGACTTCTAGTAAACTAAAGAGAGAAGTGACCACTGAATTGTCAGGGATTCGTAATAATTTCTGAGATCAGAAGATAGTGGTAAAGGGCGTGGCAGTTCATCACCACATCTATCCTCGAGTAGATTTTGTGGGGTCAGGAATAGAAAGTATAGTGCCGGACCGTCGGGTTAAGTATGTGCCAACAGTCAAAAGCCCCAAATTCCTTCATATGTTTAAGCAGACACTTACTATGTGATTAAGAGGGGGAGTTATCTATGTAGCAGTACTTGTCTAGTCTGTAGTTGAGAGTGGTATTAAAATCTCCATCTGTCAGAAGCATCCCCCTACGGGTTTTATGAAGCTTGAAGAAGAATGCTTCAAAAAAGATGCACTGACCCGTATTGGGGGCATATACGTTAGCTAGGGTAATTTCCTCCCTACCCAGGTGGCCGGTAAGGTTGATGTATCTACCGTCTGAGTCAGTGACACAGGAGGAGAGCTCAAATGGTAGAATACTGCGTATTAATATGGTAATCCCGTTGTCAGGATGTGAGTGAGGGATGGCCCGAATGTCAAAAATGCATCTTCTGGATGAAGAAAAAAATCAGCTTGGAGCTTTCTGCATGTACGAAACAGATGTGTGCATTTGTGAGGCATATTGAGCCTTTTAACATTAAGGGTGACCAGTTTCACTGGTATGATAAGAAAAATGAGTATTATATTTTAGCTTTAAGGGGGCTAAAGTTAGAGGTTGGACGCCTGGCACGGGGTTGGAGTAGAGAGGGTGGGGAAGGGGTAAGGGTGATAAATGCACAAAACATGCTATGGGGAAACAAACGTGGGCACCTAGAAATTAGGGGACCAATAGGTCCATGGAGGTGCTATGTCCAGTAGGACAAGCCACTCGGGTCACACTATGGGGGTATGGACTGTAGCACACGTGGCGCAGCTCTGAGGCCATCAAAGTGTGAAGGAAAATAAAACAAATAGGTCCGTGTTCCTGGGGTGAGTGAAGCAATAATTAAAGGTGATCTCTAACAGGAAACTATAGAATTGTAAAGGGCAGCTGGTGAGCGGTGAGATAAGGGAGGAAAAAGGTTGAGAGAATGGTGTAAAAGTGGAAATTGAGATGGGGTTGCCCCAATGGAGAAGGAGAGGGGAAGATAGTGAGAAGAGAAAGAAGACAGAGAAGTACTACCTAAAGGTGATGAAAAACGCGGTGCAGTGAGGAGAGCCAAGTGTGTGGGGGTAGGTGAGAGGGTGTGTACAAAAGAATAAAGAGCATATGTAAACAATACTTAACACTGTAATACCTAAAAAAGACTCTCCCAAACAAAATAAACAACAATATAAATATTACAATTATGTGATGGGGAATTGCTTAGATTAAGGGTGATAGGTGGACATAACTTAACTAGAGATGCTCAGGCTCGGTTCCTCGGAAACCGAACACACCCAATCTTGGGGGATCCGAGTACCGACCAGAGTCGGCTCGGTACTTTCTCGCTTTTTTGGATTCCAAAATGAGGCAAAATGTCATTGTGACATTGTCCGATCTGGGATCTCGCGAATTTTTGTATCTATAAATACCGCCCTCCACGGCGATCTAGCGCCATTTGAGAGAGGGATACAGAAGGGGTAGGATAGAGTATAGAGCAGTTGGGCAGGCAAACTTAGAGAATTGAAAGAGGAGGGTGGTAGCAGTGTTAAAGAAAGCTCCATTGCTAATTGCCATTGCTGAAATACAAATATACTAGTCTTTGCAGGCTTTTCTTCTGAATTTGCACCATAAAGTGTAGGGTGTTATATACAGCCAAACACAAGAGCTCCATTGCTAATTGTCATTGCTGAAATACAAATATACTAGTCCTTGCAGGCTTTTCTTCTGAATTTGCACCAAAATGTGTAGGGTGTTATATACACCCAAAGACAAGAGCTCCATTGCTAATTGTCATTGCTGAAATACAAATATACTAGTCCTTGCAGGCTTTTCTTCTGAATTTGCACCAAAATGTGTAGGGTGTTATATACACCCAAAGACAAGAGCTCCATTGCTAATTGTCATTGCTGAAATACAAATATACTAGTCCTTGCAGGCTTTTCTTCTGAATTTGCACCATAAAGTGTAGGGTGTTATATACAGCCAAACACAAGAGCTCCATTGCTAATTGTCATTGCTGAAATACAAATATACTAGTCCTTGCAGGCTTTTCTTCTAAATTTGCACCAAAAAGTGTAGGGTGTTATATACATCCAAAGACAAGAGCTTCATTGCTAATTGTCATTGCTGAAATACAAATATACTAGTCCTTGCAGGCTTTTCTTCTGAATTTGCACCAAAATGTGTAGGGTGTTCTCCAAATGGATTCACAGCAGTACCCAGAAGAGCAGTAGCAGCAAGCAGCTGCTGCCACCAGTCCTGATGATAGTAATCCCAGTATGTCATCTGGTAAAGCCTATGTAAAAGTACATAGTTTTTTTAAGTCAGGGAAAAAAACATTAAAAATAACACCTTTTACCGTGGTGAAGAAAAAAAGAGGTGTAATCCTGGAAAAGTTAAATGCCAAAAAAAAAAATTGCCAACATGCCATTCTACACACGCAGTGGCAGAGAAAGAATGAGACCTTCGCCTTTCTTTATGAGTGCGAGAGCTAAAATTGTTACTGGGGCATCTTCTTGTAAGGTCACTCGTGCCCAAGCAAGACCAAGTAATTCGGACTCCAAAAGTGGTGCCCAAATACTTTTACGTGTAAAAGCCGAGCTGGAAGAAAACAGTAAGACATTAGAGGAAAATGTATGCTCAGATTCAAAAATTACACCAAACCCTGAGGAGAGTTCTCATAAAGAAGGCCCCTTTCAGCATTTCTGCTGATGTGTGCCTGTAAAGGCCGAGTGTAGCCGGTGATACAACAACTGACAAAGCCACTTCGGAATTGGAACAGGATGAGGGGGATATTTGTGTAGCCGACACCATAAGACCAAAAAAGCCACTTCTTATGTGTGGAATTATTTCTACCCAAATCCTGCCAAAAGTTGTCTAGCCATTTGTAGTGTATGTAAAGCCACAGTCCATGTTATGCCATTTGACGCAAGTTCATGGTAAGGTGTTGGGAAAATCAGAAAGTTATGGTAAAAAAGTAACAACAAACAGTCTATCATGAGCCAGGATCCTTCTCTCACCTACATCCCAACGCCTGCAATCTACACCCACAACACCGTCCTCGTCAATATCCTCAGTAGCGATCAAAAGTAGTCCTGCATCGAAGTTGCTAAGGCTAGATGACTCCTCCACTATCCTGGATTCCTCAGAAGAATTCTTGAGCATTATTCCCACTGCTGGTGCTGCTGGGGATGAATCTTCATCCCACAAGCAGACCAAGAAGAAGACTACTAGTAGTTTACAACAATTGACTGTTAAACAATCGTTTGCAAGAGGAAGCAAGTATGAAAGCTGTCACTCAGTGGCAAAGCGGATCACAGACACCATGGCGACTATGCTCGTATTAGATCTGCGTCCAATATCCACTATTAATGCGGCTGGTTTTAAACAGTTAATTGAGGTCTTGTGTCCCTGTTACCAAATTCCATCATGACACCATTTCAGTAGAAAAGCTCCTCACCTCTACCAGAAGGTTCGTAAAAATGTTATTATTGGGCTGCAAAATGCCATTCTACCCACTGTACCCTTAACCACAGATATGTGGACAAGCGGAACTGGGCAAAATAAAGATTATATGACTGTGACAACCCACTGTGTTGGTGTTTCGCCTTCACCAGCAGGAACAGCAGCAGCATGTACCCAAGTACGTAACATTTGTCAGAGGCAGGCTACTCTGTGTGTTACCGGCTTCACTAAAAGGCATACAGCTGACAATCTGTTCCAAAAACTAATGGATGTCATTGCAACATGGCTTATTCCGCTTGGACTCTCCTCAGGATATGTAATTTCTGATAACGTCACCAATATTGTCAAAGCATTACAGCTGGGTGAATTCCATCACATTTCCTGTTTTTCTCACACAATAAACTTGGTGGTGCAGAGCTTTTTAAAAAATGACAGGGGCGTGCAGGAGATGCTGTCTGTGGCCCAGAAAATATCTGGACATTTCCGGCATTCGGCAACAGTGTGTAGGAGATTGCAGCAGCTGCAAGAGCAATATAATTTGCCCTACCACCAACTGAAGCAAGAGATGGTGACAAGGTGGAATTCCACCCTGTATATGCTTCTGCAAATGGAGGAACAGCGAAAAGCCATTCACGCGTACTCCACAAGCCATGACATTAGGAAAGGAGGGGGATGTATTTTAGTCAAGCGCAGTGGAGAAAACTTTCAGTGTTGTGCAAGGTGCTGAAGCCATTTGAAGTAGTCACCTGTGAAGTGAGTTCAGACACTGCGAGCTTCAGCCAAGTTATTCCCTTAATTAGACTATTGGAAAAGCAGCTTGAGAAGCTGAAGGAGGAGATTAAACAAAGCAATTCCGCTTCAGACTTGTAGATCAAGTACTTTATTTGTTTCGTCAGGATCCAAGAATTAACAAAATCTTGAAATCGGATCACTACATTTTGGTGACTGTGCTTGATCCTCGGTTTAAGACCTATATCTTTTCTTTGTTTCCATCTGACCCGGATCTGAAGAGATGCAAGGAGCTACTGGTGAGCAAGATGACAGCTCAAGACAGGACCTCGTCTCCTCCTTCAGTTTCTCACTCGACTGCTGCTAGTTAAAAACTTAGCTTTCCCAATATACCCAGGGATGATGCAGATGACTCTGCACCAAATTTAGACATCTGGTCTGGTCTAAAAGAACTGACCAAAAAACATAATACCTCTGCCGTAACTCCACCTGATCCTACTATCAACATCCAAAGGATGGTGGAGGATTATTTTCACGACAGCATAGAAATAGACACATCAGACAGTCCCTTTACATAGTGGGAGGAAAAAAAGAGAGTTTGGAGACTCATGTACCAACTCGCTTTGCACTGCCTAAGCTGCCCACCCTCCAGTGTGTACTGGGAAAGAGTTTTTAGCACAGCCAGGGACCTTTTCAACGATCGGCGTAGGAGCCTACTTCCTTAAAATGTGGAAAAGATTATGTTCATAAAAATGAACTTCAAGTTCCACGAGGAAGGCCTTTCCCGCCAATTACATCAAAATACTGAGACTTCTGTAACGGTGGATTCCAGCGGTGATTAATTATTAATGTGTGAGGATGATGTACACATTGATGAGGATGAGGATGAGGCTGAGGATGATGACAACAATATCTTGCCACAGTTCATTAACACCACTGTTACCTTAGGTGGCTTAAAACCATTGTTACCTTGTTGTGTGAGGGCCCAAACAAACCAAGCACTTCAGCCACAAGGAGTGGCACTTTTGTGGCTGAAGTGCTTGGTTTGTTAAAGTGTGCATGTCCTTTTTAAGATCCAACACAAGGGTGGGTGGGAGGGCCCAAGGACAATTCCATCTTGCACCATTTTTCCTTTCAGGTACCACTGTGTGCCAATGTTACCTACATGTGTTATATATTGTTGTGTGCTTAGCAAAAATCTTAGACACCCATTGATAGTGCAGATGACTCAGAACAACAGTTTCACATCTGGGCTTGTGTACTGTAAAAGTATTGACCAAAATTAGTGACACCTGTGCTGTAACTCCACCTGAACCTACTATCAACTATTAACATCCAAAGAATGGTGGAGGATTATTTTATATTTTTTGAACGTTATAAAGGCAACTGTTTTATTGACAAAGAACAATGTTGCTTGCAGGATTAATGTAAGAATGGATGTCTAAATAGACATGTATATGTATAACCTTCCACTTTGCTGCTGTTTCATCAAGTGTTTGTAATCTGCACTTTACATCAAAGGTACCTAACTAGATTATAATTTTGTGGGAATTGTGGCTAATTCAAAGCTCACTAAAGAAATGGCTTTTTGCTGGGAATTACAATGGCTCTTTTTAGTGCATTGTCTGGCAACCTAGATTGGTGTGTGTCTGATAAAAGCACGCATCCCGGGGGGGGGGGGCAGCGCTCTTTGCTATGTATTAGCTGTAGAATTACCTCACTTATCCAAGAAACAGGTGCAACGATCAAATGAACCATAACTGGTTTCATGATACAAGGACAATTCCTTTTGCCCCACTTTTCTTCTCTGCCACTGCTCTGTGTTAATGTGTTTTAGATGTAGTAGGAACTGCCATGTGTTTGAGTCATTGCTCTGTCACTTACCATCCAGCCAGATCGCTGCAGTATTTGTCCAAAAGTATATGAAAATAATATTGTCACCTGTGAGGTGGTCAAAATTGACTGCAAATTACTTGAAATTAGTGTTATTGAGGTTAATCATAATGTAGGATCAAAAAAAAGAGCAAAATTATGTGATTTTAGCATATTTTAGCAAAAAAAAATACAGATCCAAAGCCAAAACCAAAACACACTAGGGTGGTTTTGTCAAAACAAAATCCAAAACCAAAACAAAAAAAGCGACTCCCGATCCAAAAACAAATCCAAAACCACTTCACGGGGGTCAGAGAGCATCTCTAAACTTAACACAGTAACAACCCTATAAGACCCCCCTAACAAGATAGACAACATTGTAAACATTTCTGTTATGCAATGAGGAGTTGTGCAGAATAAGGATCATATATAAACATAATTTAATGTGGTAACAACACTAACAGACCCCAGAACAAAATCAACATCAATATAAACATTACAAACATACGGTGGGGAGTTGCGTAGAGGGAAGAGAGTGCGTACCTCAAATTAATGGCATTCCAAGTGAGATAAAAGGGTAGATTACCCCACGAACAGCTTTCTCAAAAAAGAAATAGGGGATAAAGGAAGATCAGGGGGATAGAGAGAGGGATGAAGAGTTGGTAGTTGGTTGTTGTGATGATACCGGGTTTAATGTAACCCTTTGTGGTGCACAGCTGGCCTACCCGGTACCTATCCAAGGTTCAAAATCACCCAGGCAAATATCCAAAATAAATAAATAAGTTTATTTAACAAAATGGTAACACCAAACTGCAATAATAATATTTAAATAATAACCTGCAACAAATCTGTGTGACACAGACAACAGACAGGGTATAATGAAAGCACCTCACCAGTATCCCATCCACTCTCAGGGACTGCTGTCTATCCATCCAAGCTTCTCTCCCTCTCTCCTTTGAGACTATGGCAAGGCAATTTTACTGAGTTACTGTCACTCCACTTTTGGCAAGCACACAGCTTCCCAAGACCTGGAGAGGTTGATCAGGGCAAAGACTGTGTCACAGGTAAACATACAGACAAAGGGATAGCAGATGAGTCACTCTTGTTATAATTAGGGATAGGTATTGTTCTGTGGCTACACAGCAGAGTTTGTTTAAACAGGAGAGATCACAATTCAGACACATTACATATAAATACACAATGTAGTCCTCTGTAATTAAACAAAGAGTGGACCTTTTCCATTTCTTAACAAATGAGACTCCCTTGCGTGATTAACATTCGTACAGGAATAGTGGACAATAATCCTTTTGCTTACAATGTACTAGTCTGCAGATATACACAAGATAGGAAAACCATACTGCCAGACATATTACAGCTTAAAAATACAATATATATAACTTTAAATATGACTGACAAATATTGGGATCCAGAGGGCTAGAAAATGTATATATTTTTTTAGTCCACAGTTTGTGAGAAACGAGGTACAGAGTGGTTGAGGTCACCTAAATAGAAAGCCCAGTGGGGGCAAAGTAAGAAAGGGGTGTAGACAAAAGGGAGGAGCAGGAACTGGAAAAAAAAGAAAAAGAAAGAAAAGATCAGCACAAAAGGCATAATGTAGTCAAAATAGCAATCTACATATTTGTCTTCAAAAGAAAGAAAGGAAGGGAAACATATCAGAGTATTAAAGGTAAAGCTTCCAAACCACCCTAGCATTAAATTTAAAGGTCCAATCACCCCATCTTAAATTGATAGACCCCACTATTAAATTAAATTGACCCATCATCACCCCACAATAAAATTACTTAAATTAAATAATTAGCACCTATCTGCAATCCACAAAAAAATTAATTATACCGCTTTCATACTGTCGCCCCGGCAATATCCCGGGTTTTTCAAGCCGGGTTTTTGCCGGGGCTTGGAGCCTCCCAGCTCAGAAACACCATTCATACTGCACCTCAGACCCGGGAATTTCCCGGGTTGACTGTGCTCTGGCAATTTGTGGGAGTCGTCACCAGAGCAGTTTTCATTGGCTCCTTCTCAAATCTTCCATGGGCTCCCACCGATGACATCATCCTCCAGAGACAGGCAGACAGCCAATCAGCTTGTTTTCTGTGCAACCCGGGTTGAAAAACCCGGGTTGCACCATTCATAGTGCAGGCAACCCGGGTCCGACCCGGGAATTACCCCTCGATAAATCCCGGGTTGAAGACCCGGGTTTTTAGACCCGGGATTTTTGACTTGTACCATTCATACTGCACCAAGACCCGGGTCGTTTGAGCTCGCCCCGGCAAAAACCCGGGATTTTGGTGCAGTATGAATGGGGTATAACCTACCTCCCACATTATATTATGAACCCCCCCTTCCCTCACACTTTTTATAAACATTATATTAACATACTATCCCCACTAACTTTTGTTCTATCTGCGCGCTGTATGACCTTGTTTCTCTTCACACATGGGACGGCACCTGTCACGTGTTGCACGTCCCATGTGACACCAATAGCAGGCCACACAGGGGATGGGGGAGACGGATCAAAAGGATCTTCAGCCAATGATAGAAGGTGGCTGGTCTCGGAGGAGGGGCCAGCCACCAACAGAGACTTGGGCCAGTGCAGGGACCAGACCAAAATAGTCTTTTTTCTGTCCGGCCCAACGGGCATATGCCACCCAGCTCCCCGTCCCTGAAACTAGAATTGATACCGCACATTAAAGAAAAAAGAAAACACTGATAAAATTACATCAGCTTTGAATAATATATATATATATATATATATATATATATATATATATATATATATATTGTGGCAAGAGCCCGCTACTGCTGAAGCACACGCGAACAACTTCTTCCTTTTTATGTAGTTTTATTGTCAGGATGGTAAATACTTGGAGACCCTAAACACTAGCTAGACATAGCTCAGCTCTCTCAAGACCAGCCAGCTTACCCAGCGTTGATCTTCCTGAACAAATGGCACAAACAAGCTTTTATACATGTTACTCCTCCCTCAGCCTTAGCTTGATGGACAGGTGACACACCCACCTTCTCTTTAAAAGAAAGCTCCCATCAGTGGCTATGTTTGCCCAGACACACCCTGTCTGTTTGCTGAGAGGAAATCATGTAAGTTAACAAACTTTAAACTACACATACGTTTTTACCTGGTTTAATCTCAACCTAGGTGCATAACTGTGCCAATGTTTTATTCTGTTTGTATACTTTCTCTGCCTCTTGTCAGAAAAATGCCTCCCTTTGTTACAATATATATATATATATATATATATATACAGATAGATAAATATATATGTGTGTATATACATATATTATTTTATTAATAATTAAAGTAATTATTGAAGTCTGCCTCTTCTATTAAAGGTTTAATTAGATTACACACACATATATATATATATATATATATATATATATATATATATATATATATATATATATATATCTAATAATGAATAATAAAATAGAGGAACCTATAACTTATATGTTATAGGAACCTCTGTTTTATTAATCATTATTAAAGTAATTATATATTATAACAAAATACACTCCCCGGCGCTCAAAAGAAAAGATACTAAGTGAAGAGGGATAAAGATAAACAGGTTTGAAACCTTATGTGTAAATGAGAAAAAAACAAACAAAATATTACCACCGAGGACTAAATATTAATGTAATACATAAATAGATAAACACATACTCCATGATAAAAAATATAAAAAATGTCTGCAGACAAATGTATAATAACAAGTTAACCCGTGCATGATACTCATGCATTCTAGTCAAATCAAGATACTTAAGGTCTTAAAAAGGTTCTTGTCATGCATTTGGGCCTAGCCCAGGCCTCCTCAGGGGAAGATCATTACTTCCCGACGCAAGCGCTCTTTTTAATGTGTGTTCATGAGGTAAAATGACCTCACTAAAATGAGTTTGACCCCTCAACTCGTAAATTTAGCCTTTACTACCCCTCCCACGGGGGGAAGGGGGGATGATGGAAGTTAACTGACTTGACTATTCTAATTTTATTGTCAAATAATGTCAGTATACCAAATTTCAGGTCAATTGGATGAGCCCTTTCTGAGAAAATAGTTTTTTACACACACACACACACACACACACACACACACACACTAACGCACGCCTCTACACGTGTGTTCATGAGGTAAAATTACCTCACGAAAATGAGTTTGAGCCCTACCAAATTTCAGCCCTTTTTGAATTTTTTTTCCCACACACACACTAAGAATTTAGTAGGTCAGTGTATAACTCTGCCCAGCAGGTGGCGCTGCAACTTGTTTTTTTTTCCACACACACACACACAGACAGACAGACGCCACTAAGCATTTATATATTAGATGTGTTATAACTAATTAGGAAAAAAAAAGGGGAATGTATACTTACACAATTTAGTCTGGTTCAATGGTGAGGTTGGTTTTCACCTAGTGCGGAGCTCTCTTAAAATTTTCTTATACCTGGAGTGCTCATTAGGTCATTCTCTCCTTCTTTTTTGCAAGTATATAAATGTATAATAACATTGGAAAAATGTAAAAATTATGAAAACACAGTCCAGAAAAAAGTATAAAAACAAATTGAAAATGGGTGGAACAATTGCAAAGTTAGAATATGTATATTCTAAAAGTTAAATATCAGAATCCCTTTAGATGTATAGCGGCTCTTCCATATACTTATTCTATGAGCCAACAAGGGGACAATCCCAGATTTGCCTTATCCGAAAAGAGGTAAGGAGAAATGGGTACCTCAAATGTATAATATGTCCGGAAGGTTAGTGGTCCTGAAGTGGTTCTAATTCCCTACTGGCGTAACTTCACTGGAGAGACGCCAGCCGGCTCTGCACGCTCCTTCACTCACTGCTGCTGTCGGACTGGTGCGCTTGCGCACCCCTCCGTCAAAGGGAGTTAGTGAAAAAGTTTTGCAATCTCCGTGTCAGTACAAATAGGAGCTGCTGTGGCTGCACAAGTGCAGCAGCTCCATTTTGACATCTTAGAATGTACAACAGCCGCGTTGCTGCTGTACATTAGGCCAGCTGTAAAATTTTGTGAGGGGGGGTTGCGCCTGCATCAAGGGGGTCCCACAGCCGCACAAGCAGAAGAATCGGATCACCAACTGAGAGGTGATCCGATCAGCCTGCGGCCGGGGGCCCTCAAAGAGGGGGGCCCGGGGCACGTGCCCCCTGTGCCCCCCCTTAATCCGGCCATGGTTGAAGGGGCCAAGACTTGGTAGAACTGCAGCTTAGAATTGTCATAGAGGATGTGTGACTTGCCCTGAGCAGCTGACATGATGCGATCCTTATCCTTAAAGGTTAGGAAACGGATGCTGATGTTCTGAGGTGGTTCGCCATCCCGTGGTTTCGGGCAGATCGCTCTGTGAGCCTGCTCAATAGGTACAGTCTGCGGGGTAGAATCAGGACACAATTGCGAAAAGAGATCTTGAAGATAGGTCTCGAGAGCATCTTGTGTGACAGTTTCAGGGATGCTACGAATGCGCACATTATTACATCTCTCGTGGTTCTCCGAGTCCTCATTTTTGTTGCTGAGTTCTTCCAATTCAGTATTTAAGTATTCCATATCTTTTTGGGTGTCCACTTGGACCCTGTGAAGTTGCCCCTGGCGGGTTTCGAGTGTAGTCAGCGTAAGAATGTCCTCCTTAGTAGATGGAGTTGAGATTGGGCAGTGATTCGGTCTGCAAGGGGACTTGAAGGGGTTGAAGAGCCTTCTAAAGTGGTGTGTTATCTCCGAGGGGGCTTCCTTCCTAGACTTATTCGTAGAGTATTGCATTGGGGAGCCTTTGCTGAGATACAGTGGAGAAAGTAAACAGGTGAAGGGTGGACTGCCCTAGTTGACAGTGAGAGAGATAAGTTAGGTAATATGACCGGGAACAGAGGGGGGAGGGTGTCAAGTGTCCATAGTATGGTGTATAGCAGATTCCTCTCAAAACATTTCAAAATAACAGCTACAAAAGCTGCAAGCTCCTGATCGTCTGTTGCAGGGTCCAGTGAGTGCACTGCACTGTTACATGGAGGGATGAACAGCATGGGAAAATTGACAGCCTGGGCAAGTGCGCTCCCAGCCTGCTTACCACTCACACAGCGGGGGGACTTAGCGTCCAGCTGGAGGGTTCTCCACAGCCAGAGCAAGCCCTGATGTTTCTCTCGATGGGACCAGGTGACAAGTAGGAGTCGCGCCGGCTGGTACTTAGAATGAGCTGCGGGAAGGAGCATAGGAAGTAACACAGAGCAAGCCTGCAGTCAGCAGGGAGGAGGTGCTGGATAAGCCCCAGATGTTATTGGGGCAATTGTATAGCTGCCCCTCTACTCAGTGTGTCGCAAAATGGTCCTGGCGGCACAGGTGAGTTTCCCTGACTCTCATGGGGTGTTAGCTGCCGTGACCACCCGATAAATCTGGGTATTTTGCTCCGTGATGTGTGGAGCTGGAATCAAATGCAGCCTACCACAATGGCTTCCAAGCCACTCCCCCTTTTTAATATTTTTAATAATCACCTGATAGATGGCCCACAAAGTTTTGTGTCCATATTTGCAAATGACACTAAATTATGTAGAATTGTATGTTATGGCCACCAGTGCATCATAAACTTGTAGAACTAGTGATAGAGGTCTTTGCCTATAGCAGCCGCTTTTCACGTAGAGACTGGTTATACTCACAGGTATTCTGATGCCCCCAGGTCTTACACTGAATGTAGTACAAGTTTATGGTCACACAGCGGCACTCAGGAATGGGAAGTAATACACAGAGTAGGAACAGGCCAGAGGTCTGCGGACTGGACGGAGATGATAATGTCTGATTGGCCTGACAGAGCACAGGCGGAGACGTCCGGTATAAGCAGGGTCAGGGCAACAGGCAAAGGTTCGGAGTCCGGGTACAGGCAGAAAGGTCAGGGCAACGGGCAAAGGTTCAGAGTTCAGGAAACAAACAGAGGTCATACACAGAAGTAAATCCAAAAGGTTTTCACCAAATACAGCAAAGGAGCAGGTTAGGTAACAGGAAACTGAACGCTATAACCGACAGAGAGGCTAAGCCCTCCCTGCCTTAAATACTTTGATGGACAAATCAGAAAGGAGGAGGACAGGGCTAACAATCAGCCTCAGGAGGCTGCTAATTAATTGCTAGCTTAGAACTAGCATAGGTAATATCATTAACCAGGAACATGTATAAATATATAAATGAACAAATTAAAATCATACAAGAGCTCCCCCTGGAGTTGGAGGATGTCCCTACATCCTACTCTCCTACTCATTGCCACAAAGATAACCCCAGAGAATAATAACTGTGCATTGTAACTAATGCACGTGATCGGCTGCTACATCATGCCAGGATTCGGAGTACCGTGACAGTATCCCCCCTTGAGGAGGGGTCAAGGCACGTCGACACCCGGGTTGCGTGGGAAATTTCTTAAAGAATTCCTTTGAGTTTATCAGCGTGGAGATGCCTCTGCGGTACCCAACATCACTCTTCAGGGCCATAACCCATCCAGTGCACCAGGAACTGAATCTGACCTTGAACCCTTCTTGAGTCTAGAATCTTTTCAATGATGAACTCACGAACTCCATTCACGAGCAGAGGCCGGGGCCTGCTAGAGGGAGGCTGATTGAGCTTGCTAGGCAAGAGAGCAATGGAAGGTGCAGGGAATTTTTAAAGAAGGTGGCAGCTTGAGTCTGAATGCCACTGAGTTTATTTTTTTTCCATTCATTAATGGTCCAATGAATCGGGTGCCCAGTTTCCTGCAGGGTTGCCTCAATTTGATGTTTCGTGTAGACAACCATACTCGATCCCCCACTTTCAATATACACGGGCCACTATTGCGATGAGCAAAGGATTTAGATTGAAGAGAAGCTTGACATTCCAAATGGACTTTAACCGAGATATAAAGGCAGGCGTCCCGAACCATCAAGAGAAACAGCAGAAGAGAGGGAGTTATCCTTCGGGTAGAGAGGGTAGAGAGGAGAACACAGAACAGTGGTACCTGCAATATACGTGGATGCTTTTGGTGTAAGCAGTAGATTATAGCTCTTTTTGCTGTTGTTAGTCTATAGCTCTTTTGCCCTGTTCACAGCTCTAATGCAGTGTATATTGGTGTAGTGGTACCATCTGTGTGTAGGTAATGTTTATAGTTTATAATTAGAAGAAATTGCTCAAGCATGGAAGCTTTTAAAGAACAAGCAGAAAAAAATGAAACAGAAGTTTATAGAGAGAAACAAGATCATCTGGAAGAAGAACTAGAAAAAGTAGAGAACCTGAAAAGGGAAGAACTTCTCTCCTATAAACCTAAAGAAACAAAAGAAGAAAATGCACCACTCTTCATCACGAACAAAACCATCCTGCGTAAACACTGGTACATCCTGCTCGAGGACGAACAACTTAAGGAACACTTACCACCAAAACCAAGAATTGTGTACAGAAAGGCAAGAAACCTAAAGAACATGGTAACGGCTAGCTTCATCCCCACCAACAACAAGGAAAAGAAGAACATAGACACATGGATAATAGAAGAGAAAAAGGGATTCTACCACTGTAACAGATGTCTAGCATGCAGAACAACGAAACACAGCTCCACCAAACCATCCACCGTATTCACATCAAATTCAAATGGAAGCACACACGTAATCGAAGACAAAATGATCTGCGACTCCACAGGAATAATCTACCTACTAGAGTGCCCCTGCGGACTGCAGTACATCGGAAGAACAATCAGAAACCTCAAGACAAGAATTCCGGAGCATATAAGGAACATATGAAAGGGAATGCAGAACCACAGCGTTTCAGAACATTTTAGACTGACCCACCATCAAGACTCCACAGGACTAAAATTCATGGGGATCAGACAGATCCCCAAACCATGGAGAGGAGGCGACTACATAAAACTAATATCAAAAGAAGAAGCAAGATGGATCTATACACTTGGGACCCTCACACCGAAAGGCCTCAACATAGATTTCGAACTAGGAACCTTCTTGTAAGTATTCCCTCCCCTAATAACACTGATTAGACCGCCCGCCACTGCCACAATAAATAACCACATATCCCCACCACACCGCCTAGTCCACCTGCCCCTGCCACTTAAATTAATTAAATAAATAAAATACCCCTCTCCCTTTCCCCCCTCCCCTCTCCACCATAATTACCCCCACCCCACCAATCCCCAAATCCCACAGCTATAAGCCCCCCTCTCCCCCCCAATATGAATCTACTCTCATAGCTCCCACTCCGCCCAGTATTACTATATAAACACCACACCACTTAGCTATCTAATACAAATCCATTCAGATCCACTCTAATCTTAATCCTAGCCAATTGGCCATATGCCAAAGTTTTAATTATAAATTAAAATTAAAAATAAACCATCAATCTAACCCACATTAGCAATTTAATAATTAATTATAATATTATCAAGCAGATGTTAGGGTTACCAAATAATGACACATATACCTATCCTCTAAACACGTACCACACCCACACATCCCTCCCTCCCCGAATAATGACATATCATCCCACAATAAAGCGATCCAAAGAATTTTCCCCAGACCACGAGCCCGTCCCCCATCCCCTCCCCCCGCCCCGTATAAACGGTAATATTTACAGCTTATCTCTTCATATATCCCCCTTTAAATTCATGTCCCCATCCCTCAATATCTAGGACACCTACTGTCAACCATCACATAAAACAGCCACATCCACCCCATGGATATCCGTCTCCCACCAGCGCTTTAATTCATATTGCTTACCATACTCGGTAATATTCACAGCCTCCTTACTTATCCCCCTATAAAATCATGCCCCGACCCTTCAATAACTTAGGACACCCATTGCCAACCATCACATAAAACAGCCACATCCACCCCATGGATTTCCGACTCCCACCAGCGCTTTAAATTAATATTGCACACCATCATTTAAAAACACCCGCTTAAAGTACTCTAAATTCCAAACTAAACCATATTTTGTAACAAATTAATCGGCAGCCACCGCCAACAATATTAGTTTTAATAGCACAAATAACACCACAAAACCATGTAAAAGTAATTTAAAAATAATTTAAAAAAATATAAAAGTGGCATTCCACACTCCCCGCCTCCCAGCCATCCCCCTCCCATCCCCCCATCCCATTGGACAAAAATCATAAGAACCAGGATAAGAAGCACAGATCACTCACATTACAGCCACATCCCTGACGAAGTCTACGAATGAAACGCATTGGAACCGATAAACACCCCACAAGGACCTCTTGCAAAACTCAGCCGAACTCCCAAGTCACTGGACACCGCAGAAACACCACCCGAATTCTTCCACAAAACCAAGGCAGCAGAGAGGGAATAGAGAGACCCACTCCGCAGTGGACGCACAGACGCTATGCGCTCCACCAACACCGGAAGTTCGGGGCCCGACACACGCAGGCGCTACAGGTAACGTCAGAAGTACCCATCCGGCCAGAGCCAGCGGACCGCTCGGCAGACGCTACAAGCAATCCCGCTAACCACTGCTACCCACACACTAGCTATAACGGCTAAATATAAGGAAGGGCACCATCCAGCATTAACTGCTCTTATAAGAGCAATTTGATCGAAAGAATAAGTTGCACGCACCAATACATTAAACGTACCTACACCAATATAACACTATACACAAACGCTTTTGTTAAATAAACACATAGCAAACACACAGAGAGCTATAAACCACTACCAAAGAGATCAATAATACAGGTTAATTACCTCACAACCTACCACATAAACACATAAGACTGTTTATAGACAGTCCTCATCACCACTCCACTTAGAGCTTTTAAACAGATGTAACAAAGAGCTATAGACACCACTGCCCACATATTCCAGCAGTTCTATTAACCAGAGCTATAAACATTACCTACACACAGACGGTACCACTACACCAATATACAATGCATTAGAGCTGTGAACAGGGCAAAAGAGCTATAGACTAACAACAGCAAAAACAGCTATAATCTACTGCTTACACCAAAAGCATCCGCGTATATTGCAGGTACCACTGTTCTGTGTTCTCCTCTCACCCTCTGCACCCCTCTGCTAAGACAACGAAACAAGCAACGAGCTCGAAAATTCTGTTACGGCAGCACCAACCACAAAAACACTCCCTTCAAGCACAGATGTCCAAGGTAAGCTCCTGTCACGGTTCAAATACAAGTGCAGCTCAGGAGCCAGGTTTGAGGTGAAAACACACAAAGTTTATTGCTGAATACTGAATATACAGGAATATGCAGGAATAAATACCGGGTAGATGGCTGATTGAAGGTAAGTGGTAATATGGAGAGATCCAGGCAGCATGAATCCAAAAGCACAGCAGAGGAAAGGAACAACAGGATGGGACAACAATAACCAGCAATGAATGCTGGGAGAGACAAGTATAAGAAGGACACACCCAGGTGCAAGGAATAATTAATGAACAGGAAGGTTAACTCTTAAAGCACAATAGGCAGGCACAGTTGCAGCACCTCTGGTGATCAGAGGTACTGCTGCTAACACATAAAATGAACACAAATAATAAAGTCTGATAGTCCAGGAAGCAGGAGCTGCCAGGCAAAGCAGTATGCTGCAGGCAGATCGTGACAGCTCCCTCAAAAGAGCCCCCGCCACCCACTCCTGAGCCTTCGGGTGGAATCCGAGATCACAAAAGAACGGGGATGTACGTGTTGCAGAATGGCAAGAATTGTTATTAGCAAACTCCGCCCAAGGTAAGAGAGAGGACCAGTTGTTATGGAATTTGGAAACTTAGATGCGCAGGAATTGTTACAGGGATTGATTGGTTGTTTCTGTCTGACCATTCGATTGAGGGTGGTAGGCTGAGGACAAGCTTGATTCCGAGGGAGTTGCAAAAAGACCTCCAAAACTGTGCAATGGACTGGGACCCTCGGTCCGAGATGATATCTTCCGGAAGGCCATGAAGACGGGAGATATGTGTTATGACCAAAGAGGCTAGGCTTCTGGCATCTGGCAGCTTTGGTAAGGGTACAAAGTGTGCCATTTTGCTGAAACAGTCAACGACAACCCAGATGGTGTTATGACCCGAGGACCATGGGAGGTCGACAATAAAGTCCATATAAAGATGGGACCAAGGCCTGCTCGGAGTAGGCAGGGGTAGTAGTTAACCAAGAGGACGGTTCCTGGAGGGCTTGTTTCTATCACATTCCGGGCAGGCGCGGACGTATTTCTCCACATCAGAGGACAAAGCCAGCGGGAAAGAATTTTGATGGTCCTATGGATCCCCGGATGACCTGCTGAGCGGTTTGCGTTTCATACAATGAGCACAGCCTTTCTCAGATGAACTGGGACAAATAATTTATTAGTGGGTGTCTGAGCTGGAGCAGTCCTCTGGAACTGGCGGAGAGCGGCCCAAAGATCCTGGGTTTGACTGATATGGATGGAGGTCGAAGGAATAATTGATTGCGGGTCAGGAGGCTGAGGATGGCAAGCCATAAAGTTCCGAGACAGAGAATCAGCTTTGGTATTCTTTGATCCTGGACGGTAAGTGATGAGGTAGTTGAACCGGGTGAAAAACAAGCCCAGTGGGCCTGCCAGGGATTTAGAGTTTTGGCGGTCTCAAAATACTTAAGGTTCTTATGGTCAGTGAAGATGTTATGACATGGGTTGCTCCTTCAAACCAATGTCACCACTCTTCGAGAGCACACTTGATGGCCAACAATTTGCGATTTCCAACATCATAGTTAATTTCAGCAGGCGAGAATTTCCTGGACAGAAATGCACAAGGATGCAACTTCTTACTTTGTGGATCTCTTTGGGAGAGAAAGGCGCCTCCTTCCACATCTGAGGCGTCCACTTCCACGATAAACGGGAGTACTAGGTCCGGCTGCCTAAGAACGGGTGCAGACGTGAAGGCGGCTTTAAGTGCAGAAAAGCTCGCCAAGGCCTCCGGCGACCAATTAGCCGTGTTAGCGCCCTTCCAGGTGAGAGCAGTGATAGGAGTCACCAAGGAAGAGAATGAGCATATAAACCGATGATAGTAATTGGCGAAGCCAAGGAACCTTTGAATTGCTTTGAGGTTAGTAGGGAGAATCCATTTTAGATTGCTTGGACTTTACTGGGGTCCATGGAGAAACCGGATGATGAAATGATATATCCTAGGAAGGTCACCCTTGAGACCTCGAATTCGCATTTCTCCAATTTCGCATAAAGGTGGTGTTGGCGCTGCTTCTCCACAACCTCCCAAACTTGCTGGCAGTGCTGAGACAGGGACTGGGAGTAAATTAAAATATCATCTAAATAGACCACCACTGTCTTTCCTAGGAACTCACACAGGACATCGTTGATGAGGTCTTGGAAGACCGCTGGGGCATTGCACAACCCGAATGGCATCACCAGATACTCATAATGCCTGGAGTGAGTATTAAAGGCCGTCTTCCACTTCTCCCTGTCTAATGCGGATAAGATTATAAGCCCCCCGGAGGTCGATTTTAGAGAAAACAGTGTCAGACTTGAGTTGATCAAATAAAACAGAAATCAACGACAGGGGGGTATGTGTTTTTGACTGTGATTTTATTCAGGCCGCGGTAGTCGATGCAGGGTCTCAGACTGCCACCTTTGTTGGTCACGAAGAAACATCCCGCTCCTACAAGTGATTTGGAGGGACAGATAAATCCTTTTTGCAGATTCTCCTCCATGTACTGCTCCATAGCTTGGGTCTCTGGGACAGACAAGGAATACAGACACCCTTTGGGCAATTTAGCACCATGTACATGGTCAATAGCACAGTCATAGTCCCGATAAGGCGGGAGAGTCAGCCTTCTTTTTACTGAAGACATCACCGAAATCCTGGTAGGGTGCAAGTATCTGTTCTGGACTAGGCTGAAAAACTCTAAGAGGTAGGGTCAAGCAGGTTGAAGAGCACTCTGATCTTCAACGGATGATCTCCCCTTTTTCCCAATCAATAAGGGGATTATGACTTTGCAGCCAAGGATACCCCAAAATCAATGGAGCAGAGGGACAGTTGATCAGGAAGAAAGAGACCTCCTCCATATGGAGAGCTCCTACAGATAAGCGAAGTAATGGATTCTAAGCGAGTATTCTGCCACCAATCAGGGGGTTTCCATCCAAACCGCAGGCGGTCATGCTCGAACCCAGTCTGACTTCAGGAATACCAAGCGTCTTAGCCAGCTGGATATCCAGAAAGTTACCTGCCACACCGCTATTAAGGAAGGCTGACATCTCCGTGGAGTGATTGTTGATGACTAGATGTGTAGGGACTAACAAAGAATTTTTTGAAGATATAATTTGAAGACCTAAGCGCACCTCTTCACTTGCGCTTAGGTTTTGGCGTTTCCCAACTTGTCAGGGCAGGAACGAACTAAGTGGCCCGATTGACCACAATACAAACAGAGACCCAGAGAGCGTCCTCTGGAACGTTCCTCAGCAGGCAGACGGTAAGCGCTCAACTGCATGGGTTCAGTTGAGTCCATAAAGGTAGAACCAGACTTTGGTGGTGAGCAAGGAGGTATAGATGACTCTCTTTGAGCTTTCCTATCTTTGGTTCAGCGATGAATCTTTATTACAAGTTGCATTAAACTTTCAAGTGAGGCGCAGGATACTGGACTAAGGTGTCCGCGATTTGCTCCGTAAGGCCTAAGCGGAACTGACTCCACAGCACTGGATTATTCCACTCACTATCAGTTGACCACTGCTGGAATTCCGCACAATACTCCTCAGCAGAGCGACATCCTTGCCTTAATGCCCGGAGATGGGATTCAGCTGATGCCACTCTGTCTGGGTCGTCATAAAGCAGATCCAAGGGTTGGAAGAAGACATCCACGGTTTGTAAGGAGGATCTCGTTGGCACAAGGGAGAAGGCACAAGATTGGGGATCGCCCTGGAGTAGAGAATTTACAATACCGACTCTCTGCTGTTCAGAGCCAGAGGAGCGTGGTCTCAGACGAAAGTATGACTTGAAACTCTCCTTAAAGTTGCAGAAGGTGGGTCTGCTTTCAGTGAATCGATTGGACAGGTTCAGTTTTGGCTCCGTAAAGACGCCAGAGGAGGCCTGTTGAAGCTGCGGGTTTCTGGATGACACTTCTTGGGCTGAAAAGCGAAGAGATAAACCCTGTACAACTTGTGAAGTAGCCTGGATCTGATTAGCCAGGACCTGGGCTGGAGAAAGGTTCGGGTTGCTGTCCTCCATGACAGAATTACATCCAATCTTCACTAGCCGGTTATAATGTATGCGTCATAAACTTGTAGAATTAGCATAAGAGGTCTTCGCCTATAGCAGCCGCCTTTCTTATAGAGACTGGTTATGCTCAGAGGTACTCGGATGCTTCCAGGTCTTACACTGAATGTAGTACAAGTTTATGGTCACACAGCGGCACACAGGAATGGGAGGTAATACACAGAGTAGAGACAGGCCAGAGGTCTGCAGACTGGATGGAGATGATAATGTCTGACTGGCCTGGCAGAGCACAGGCGGAGACGTCAGGTACAAGCAGGGTCAGGGCCACAGGCAAAGGTTTAGAGTCCAGGAAACAGGCACAGGCAGAGGTCATACACAGGTCAATCCAAAAGGTTTTCACCAAACACAGCACAGGAGCAGGTTAGCTAACAGGAAACTGGATGCTATAACAGGCAGAGAGACTAAGCCCTCCCTCCCTCAAATACTTTGATGGACAAATCAGAAAGAAGGAGGACATGGCTGACAATCAGCCTCAGGAGGCTGCTAATTAATTACTAGCTTAGAACTAACATAGGTAATATCATAAACTAGGAACATGTATAAATATGCAAATGAACAAAAATCATTAAAATTATACGAGAGCTCCCCCTGGAGTTGGAGGATGTCCCTACGCCCTCCTACTCTATGCCACAAAGAATAATAACAGTGCATTGTAACTAATGCATGTGCCCGGCTGCTACATCATGCCAGGATGTGGCGTACCGCCGCGGCTCGTGACAATGTTAACACGGAATAGCATAGTATGTTGCTGCAAAAGCATTTGGTCAAATTGTAAAGTTGGTAGAAATATTGAAGGTGAGGTTTACTGTAGATAAATGTAAGGTTATGCAACTAGGCCCAGTCCTCCAGTACCCCTAACAGTGCAGGTTTTCCAGGTCACAAGTGAAATAATTAGAACCACCTGTGGATCTTTCAAAATGTTTTAGTCAGTAATGAATACACCTGTGCTTCAGCATAGAGATGTGGAAAACAAGCACTGTTAGGGGTACTTGAGGACTGGGTTTGGTAAGCACTGACCTAGACCATAGTAGTATATAGTTATTGACTTTTAAATGGGATACAATCTGTGCAATCTGAGAAAAAAATAGAAATACTAGATAAAATAGTAGATAGTACAGTAAATTTTCAAACTTGTTCCAGTCAGCTACTACTGATGTTAATAAAATAGTCTGATGCAATTTTTTCCACTGTAGAAGTCACATCTCAGGATCAATCATAAATATGTTTTGGACACATGTACAATAAGAACATAGCAGAGCTTGAAAGGGTTCAAAAGTGGGCCACATTATTTGCAGAATATGTGGATTACTTTACAGTGCCACAGAGGTAGACATTAGGGGCATGATTCACTAAGGAGAGCAAAGCAAAAAAGGAGTAAATTTGCTCCTGGACAAAGCAAGTGGTGCAAATTCATTTTTTGTTGTGCATGTAAGGAAAATACTGTCCGCATTTTCATGTAGCACACAAATACTCTGTAGCTTTATTTTTAAACTGAAATATAAAGTTGATCTAGGACATACCCTACCCCAACTATAAACCTGTCCCCACATTTTAAATTTACCCCCCTCCAATGCAACATGGTTTTTCCAAGGTACAAATGTATTTCAATTACTTGCTTTAATATGCTTTCCTTAATGAATCAGGCCCTAGGTGTGTTTTAAGAAACTTATTTATATAATTTGCTGAACTTTTGTATTATGTGCATGAACTCAGAAGTAAATGGTTCAACGTCTATTGTTATTAAATATATGTAGTGATGCAGTGATGAATGATGAATGCGATAAAACCACACTCATCACTGCACAAAAAAATTGCCAGGATACCAGTGGTGAATCGTGCACATCGGGAGCCAGTAAAAATTTTATTAAATTGCACAGATACCATCAGCATACTGTGCAATTTCATGTGGTCTACCTCTGAACTGATGCTACTATTAAGAGATTAAATCAATTGTTAACTGATGCATAGCCAAACTTAAAAGAGATAGGCTCTCTCAAAGGAATGAAAGACAGCATTGTATTAAATAAAAAAAGCTACTTCAGAATTGCACAAAGTTTGACCTGTACCATATGCTAATCGACTAAGGGTTGAGGCAGAGCTGAAGAAATTGGAAAATTCTGGATTTTTTTCACCTGTAGAAGGGACTGAGTGGCTATCGACCACAGTTTCAGTATTGAAGAAGGTAAATCCTGAAGCATTTGTATATGCAGAGAGTTAAAACAATGATTAATCCAGCACTGCATACAGTACAATATCTGCTACCAAAGATTGAGGACACCTGCAGTTCTGTCAGGAGTAAACTGCTTTACAAAAATAGATTTGACATTAGTATATTTACAAATGGAAGTTGAAAATATGTCAAAGAAACACATGACAATCAACACACACAAATGTCTATTTCAATACAACTTGTCTTTAGATTAACTTCAGCTCCAGCAATTTGGCAAAGAGCCATGGATCAAGTGTTACAATTAGAGATGGGCGGGTCCGGTTCTCCGAGAACCGAACCCACCCGAACTTTGGGTATCCGAGTACCGAGCTGAGCAGCTCGGTACTCTCCCGCCCATTCCGAATCCAAATCGAGGCCGAACGTCATTGTGACGTCGTCGGATCTCGGGACTCGGTTCTCGCGATACTTCAACTTTATAAATACACGCCTCCACAGCAATCCATCGCCATTTGACAGAGGGAGAGAGCAGGGTGTAGTCATAGGCTAATTAGAGCAGGGACAGAGAATACCATATTGTTCTTGCAATTGCTCTAACCAAAATCGCTAGTGCAGAGAGGAGGATAGAGGTTTATTATTTTTTCTTCATATTTGGCACTCCCCAGCGCTTTTGGGGTGTCCCCCATAATTGTGCATTAATATTTCTGGCTGTCAAAAGTCATATCTGTCAGCAGTATCTACTAAATAATTTGTAGCACACCTCAGTGTTTTTGGGGTGTCCTCCCTAATTGTGCATTAATATTTCTGGCTGTCAAAAGTCATATCTGTCAGCAGTATCTACTCAATAATTTTTAGCACTCCTCAGTGTTTTTGGGGTGTCCTCCCTAATTGTGCATTAATATTTCTGGCTGTCAAAAGTCATATCTGTCAGCAGTATCTACTCAATAATTTTTAGCACTCCTCAGTGTTTTTGGGGTGTCCTCCCTAATTGTGCATTAATATTTCTGGCTGTCAAAAGTCATATCTGTCAGCAGTATCTACTCAATAATTTTTAGCACTCCTCAGTGTTTTTGGGGTGTCCTCCCTAATTGTGCATTAATATTTCTGGCTGTCAAAAGTCATATCTGTCAGCAGTATCTACTCAATAATTTTTAGCACTCCTCAGTGTTTTTGGGGTGTCCTCCCTAATTGTGCATTAATATTTCTGGCTGTCAAAAGTCATATCTGTCAGCAGTATCTACTCAATAATTTTTAGCACTCCTCAGTGTTTTTGGGGTGTCCTCCCTAATTGTGCATTAATATTTCTGGCTGTCAAAAGTCATATCTGTCAGCAGTATCTACTCAATAATTTTTAGCACTCCTCAGTGTTTTTGGGGTGTCCTCCCTAATTGTGCATTAATATTTCTGGCTGTCAAAAGTCATATCTGTCAGCAGTATCTACTCAATAATTTTTAGCACTCCTCAGTGTTTTTGGGGTGTCCTCCCTAATTGTGCATTAATATTTCTGGCTGTCAAAAGTCATATCTGTCAGCAGTATCTACTCAATAATTTTTAGCACTCCTCAGTGTTTTTGGGGTGTCCTCCCTAATTGTGCATTAATATTTCTGGCTGTCAAAAGTCATATCTGTCAGCAGTATCTACTCAATAATTTTTAGCACTCCTCAGTGTTTTTGGGGTGTCCTCCCTAATTGTGCATTAATATTTCTGGCTGTCAAAAGTCATATCTGTCAGCAGTATCTACTCAATAATTTTTAGCACTCCCCAGTGGTTTGCGCTCAGAATGGATTCAAAGCAGTCCACATATGATCTAAATGAGCAACCAGGTTCTGTCACCAGTCCTGATGTTAGTGTTCCCAGTACGTCATCTGGCCAAGGCGATGTCAAACAACAGAGTGTTTTCAAATTAGTGCAAAAAACAAAAACCAAAAAAAAATTTACTGTATTGAAGCGAAAAAGAAGTGTAACTGAGCAAAAGTTAAGTGACGATAAAAAAAAAATTGCAAGCATGCCATTCTACACACGCAGTGGCAAAGAGAGAATGAGGCCTTCACCTTTGGCTATTAGTGGCAGATCCCAAAAAGTTACCCAGGCTACAATTGGTGCACAACTACTGTTACGCGTCAAAGCTGAGCTGCAAGATACCAGTGAGGCATTACAGGAGAATATTTGCTCTGATTCACAAATGACAACAATCCCTGTGGAGAGTCCATCCAACAGTGGGATGTCTAATCGTGAGCATTCTGCTGATGTGTGCCTTAATAGCCCGAGTGTAGCCGGTGATACCCAAATTGAGGATGCCACTTTGGAATTAGAAGAGGATGAGGGGGAGATTTGTGTAGGCGACGAGGGCGCTAATGAGGATGTTGATGAGGATGAGGTTGTTTGTGTAAGTCCTGCACCAGTGGCAGCAGTTCTGGCACGTGACAAGAAAAAGGCCATTGTCATGCCTGGGCATAAAACAAAAAAATCCACTTCTTATGTGTGGAATTATTTCTACCCAAATCCAGACAACAATTGTATAGCCATTTGTAGTGTATGTGAAGCCACAGTCAGTCGAGGGAGGGACCTTAACCATCTTGGAACCTCGTCTATGTTACGCCATTTAACGAGAGTTCATGGCAAAGTGTTGGGAAAAGCTGAAAGTTCTTCCCAAAAGAATACAAGCACTCCCTCATCAGCTAAGACCCTCCGCTCACCGACATACCGACGGCTACAAAATACACCCACCACACCATCCTCATCAATATCCTCAGTAGCGCTCGGAGTTAGCCCGGCATCCCACTTAAGGCTGGATGACTCCGGCACTATTATTGATTCCTCTGAAGAAAGCGTTAGTCCTGCTGCTGCTGTTGCTGCTGCTGGGGGTGAATCGTCATCCCAGAGGCAGGTGAATAAAATGAGCAGTCCTACATTTCAGCAATTAACTGTGAAACAATCATTTGCGAGGGGAAGCAAATATGACAGCAGTCACCCAGTCGCCAAGCGAATCACAGACGCCATGGCTGCAATGTTAGTGTTAGATCTGCGTCCAATCTCCACAATAAACGCAGCTGGTTTTTCACAGTTAATTGAGGTTTTGTGTCCGCGTTACAGAATTCCATCGCGACACCATTTCTCCTGTAAAGCTATTCCACAACTATACCAAAAAGTGTGTAAAAATGTAGAGATTGCGCTGAAAAATGCCATTTTGCCCACTGTTCACTTAACCACAGATATGTGGACAAGTGGAAGTGGCCAAACCAAAGACTATATGACTGTGACAGCCCACTGGGTTGGTCATTCACCTTCACCAGCAGGAACAGCAGCAGCATGTACACCACTACGTAACATTTGTCACAGGCAGGCCACTCTTTGTATCACCGGCTTCACTAACAGGCATACGGCTGACAATTTGTTACGCAAACTGAGAGATGTGATTGATGCATGGCTTATACCACTCGGACTCTCCCCAGGGTATGTCATTTCAGATAACGCCAACAATATAGTGCGAGCATTACAGCTGGGTGATTTCCAACATATTCCCTGTTTTGCTCACACCATCAACTTGGTGGTGCAGAGCTTCCTACGAAATAACCGTGAGGTGCAGGAGATGCTTTCGGTGGCCCGTAAAATTTCAGGCCATTTCAGGCATTCAGCCACAGCATGTAGGAGATTACAGCAGCTCCAAGAGCAGTTTAACTTGCCCTGCCACCAACTTAAGCAAGAGGTGGTAACTCGGTGGAATTCCACCCTGTACATGCTTCAGAGGATGGAGGAACAGCGCAAAGCCATCCAAGCATATTGCACAAGTCATGACATTGGGAAAGGAGGGGGGATGTATTTCACTCTTGCACAGTGGGGAATCCTTTCAGTGCTGTGCAAGGTGCTGAAACCATTTGAAGTTGTGACATGTGAGGTCAGTGCAGACTCTGGTAGTTTGAGCCAAGTCATTCCTTTAATTAGACTATTGAAAAAGCAGCTTGAGAAAATGAAGGAGGAGCTGAAAGCAAGCAATTCAGCAAAGTATGTTGGCCTTGTCGATCAAGTACTTAATTCGCTTCACAATGATCCTCGAGTTATTAAGATCTTGAACTCGGATCAGTACGTTTTGGCCACTGTGCTTGATCCAAGGTTTAAAACCTACATTGAGTCTTTACTTGTAAATGAGCGAGATGTGAACTTTTGCAAGGAGCTATTGCTCAGCAAGTTGGCCGCTGAACTGGGCCTCGGCTTGACGACGTGTCCTCCTTCACTTTCTCAAGCTGTTGCTCGTAAAAAATTAAATTTCCAAAAAAGAAGCAGGGAAGACACAGGGGGCAGACGAGAACAATTTAACATCTGGGCTGGTTTGAAGGATTTTTCAAAAAAATGTGTCACTTTGCCCATAACTCCATCCAATATGAGTATAAACATGCAAAGGATGGTGGAGGATTACTTTCAAGAGGTAGTTGATATGGAAATGTCAGACAGTCCCTTTCCTTACTGGGAAGAAAAGCAGGCCATTTGGAAACCCATGTACAAACTTGCTTTGCAATACCTAAGCTGCCCACCCTCCAGTGTGTACTCTGAACGAGTGTTCAGCACAGCAGGGAACTTAGTCAGTGATCGCCGTAGAAGGTTACTTCCCAAAAATGTGGAGAAAATGATGTTTATAAAAATGAACTACATCTTCCACGAGGAAGGCCTTCACCATCCAAGACATCCAAGCACTGACTGTTCTCTAATGGCGGATTCAAGCGGCGATGAATTGATAGTCTGTGATGATGACGTACACACTGATGAGGGTGAGGATGAAGCTGAAGATGATGCCGATAACATCTTTTTAAAACTTTCTATGTAAGTGTAGGGTGCAATCTACCCCCAAAGAGGAAAGGGACTTGTGGCATTTCCATATCACATACCATCTTGAAAGGCTGCTGTTAGGGCAATTTATCCTTAAGGGTAGGGTGTCATAGACAGAGTGACCCTAAACTGGCTTTGTCCATTTTTCATAATATTGTACAGTCTATAATGGCTGAATTTTTTAGTATTTTATACAAGTGGAGGGGGGCCTAGAGAGACAGAAACCAAACTGGCTTTCTCCATGTCAATTAATATTGTACAGTCTATAATGGCTGAATTTTTTGGTATTTTATACAAGTGGAGGGGGGCCTAGAGAGACAGAGTGACCCCAAACTGTCTTTCTCCATGTCAATTAATATTGTACAGTCTATAATGGCTGAATTTTTTAGTATTTTATACAAGTGGAGGGGGGCCTAGAGAGACAGAAACCAAACTGGCTTTCTCCATGTCAATTAATATTGTACAGTCTATAATGGCTGAATTTTTTGGTATTTTATACAAGTGGAGGGGGGCCTAGAGAGACAGAGTGACCCCAAACTGTCTTTCTCCATGTCAATTAATATTGTACAGTCTATAATGGCTGAATTTTTTAGTATTTTATACAAGTGGAGGGGGGCCTAGAGAGACAGAAACCAAACTGGCTTTCTCCATGTCAATTAATATTGTACAGTCTATAATGGCTGAATATTTTGGTATTTTATACAAGTGGAGGGGGGCCTTGAGAGACAGAAACCAAACTGGCTTTTTCCATTTCTTTACATATTTAACTATAAGTGTAGGGTGTAATATACATTCAAAGACGATGGCTGCATTGCCAATATGCATAGATGGAGAGGAAGACAATCTGTTTTGTGTGTAGAATAGGCCTACCAACGAAGAATTAAACTGTTTTTTTGGATGATTTATTACCTCAACAATTAGATTACTTGTCTCTAAAACAGTTGGAGCACTAAATTGGGTTAATTTAGGCCCAAAAACATGGATTTTCCCAAAAAATAGCAAAACAAAACCAAACAAAACCAAAACCAAAACCAAAACACGCAATGGCGGTTTTGCAAAACCAAAACCAAAACCAAAACACGACGGTAATCCAGATCCAAAACCGAATCCAAAACCAAAACACGGGGGTCAGTGACCATCTCTAGTTACAATGAATACCTGATTCTGATTGCTACCTCAATGTGATCTTTACAGGAAAAGATGATGAAGATCATTTAAACAATCTCAAAAGTGTACTTTCGAGACTACACGAATATGGTCCAAGAACCAATTAAGATAAATGTGAGTTCTTAAAGGAAGACATTTTTTATTGTGGACATGTAAGACAACATTCTGACCACCATGACCACGATCCATGGCTGAGTTGAGATCTAATCTCAGTAAATTATTATCACAAATTTCTGTCTCAAATATATACATTATTGCATTCATTGAATGCTCTGTTACAGAAGGGTGCATCATGGAAATGGTCTTCAAATTGTGATAGGCTTTTCAAGAAACAAAGAGGTTGATCACATGCACTTTGATCAAGTTGGCATGTGGTAATTCACATTATGGAATAGGGGTAGTATTATCACATACCAGATGGCAGTGAGCGACCAATTTGCATCAAGATCCTTAAAAGTGGATGAGGTAATGATGCACAAATTGATCTTAAAGATTTAATTTCTGTATGTGTAGTAAAGAGATTCCACCAGTACTTTTATGGACAGAAGTTCATATTGATCACTGACCACCAAATTCTTCTGTCTATAAGAGAGTCCTTGCAATGATTGCTGGCAGATTACAAAGGTGATCCTTTTTCTTGGGAGCTCAGCATTATGAGAATAAATTTAAAAGAACAACAATGCATCGCAATACTGAGAGATTGTCACAATCTCCTTTACAACAAGCTGATAAGTCTGTCCAAACAGACAAAGAAGTTATGTATCACACACTATTGGTAGAACAGCTTCCAATAACTAATGTTGTAATTCAATGAGAAGCCAGAAATGTTCCAGTATTACCTAAAGTCTATGATATTGCAGTTTAAGGTAGGCCAAATCATGATAACTTATTGGGTCCAGGATTCTGGACCCAAGAGATCAACTCTCTATGTCAAGGAACATTAATGTGTGGGTTCAGAGTAGTAGTGCCTACCAAGCTTCGTACAAGAATATTGGAAGAATTGCATGATGGCCATTCCGGCACAATGAAAATGAATTCCTTAGGTAGAAGTTATGTATGAGTGAATCAATAGCTAAAACTGTTAAGGAGGTCAAAAGATTAAAAACGCAAGTCAACTAGCTCCATTACACCCTTGGAAATGGCCAAGTTCTCCATGGCAGTTTATATTGATTTTGCAGGTCTAGTCATGGGTCACATGTTTCTGGTTGTTGTGGATGCACATTCTAAGTGGCTTGAAGTTCACAAGATGAAGATATATCATCTGAGAAAACTATTGCTGTTTTGAGAACTGTATTCTCTAGAAATTGGTTACAGGAACAAATCTGTAGTGATAATGGACGTCCGTTAATGTTAGAGATTTCTGTAAATAGCCACAAATGGATTAGCAGAAATATTTGTTCAAACATCCAAGAAAGTTATCAAGGACTCTGTTCTGCTCTATTACCTTATATTTCTCTGGAGGTAGACCTTAGGGGGGAATTCAATTGGCCACGTTTTTTTGAAGTACTACTCCACTGGTTGGACTCAATCTACTACTCCTTGCAGGGGTTGCACTTGTCCTTACATTTGGGCGAAGGATTATACTCCAGATTTGAGGACCTTCCTACAACCTGGTCCAGATTATCTATGTTCTAACTCCTCATACTGAGAGTACCTCTCTTCAGCATTCCCATTGAATCTGACCTAACACTTTTCTCGCTCTTTGTTATCCATCAGAGCCTCAATGTTTCACAAACATAAAAAGCAATCTCCGCCCCAGACACCCAGCATGTTTTCTAGAAGTAGCAAGGCGACCCCCCCCTCCACCCACCTCAGCCCCAACCTCTCCGGGCCGTGACTCAGACACAGACTCTCTATCTTCTATGGCTGAAGTGATGAAACAAATTAAGGCCACTGTTCATTCAAAATTCCAGGCATTGGTTACAGTGTTACGCTCTGAAATTGTCTCTCTGGGCTCGCGCACTGACTCTTTAGAAAAAAACAACCGATTATCACAGACCCAAACTGACCAGGAATTAACGGTTCTTCATGCAGATCTTGATGCTCTCAAGGATCAGTTTGAGGATCAAGTGAACCGCTTCTACCACAACAATATCAGACTCAAAATGTTCTAGAGTCGATTTTAACCTCCTACTTCCAAGGCCTGTTTTCCACCTTGGTCTCGGAGAAGATCCTCCTCGCCACTGGTGATCAATGAGCCGTCTCCTACTCTGGGACCGATCCTCTTTTTTTCAGGACCTTTCTTCTATCACTCTGAAGAAATGACGAGAGCTTGCTGACATCACTCAACGTCTGCGATCCGCTGGCATTCGTTACCGATGGGGCTTCCCATTTCAGCTCACTTTCTCCTATGATAACCACACCCACTCCATCAAGACTACTGTGCAAGGCAGAGAACTGCTACAATCTCTGAAGCATACTGATCTACCAGCTTCATCTTCACCACAATCTGCCTGGTCTACTACATAAACATTACAGTTCTGGACTTTCTTACCTCAGGTGTTTTACACTTATGGATCAATCTCCAGCTCTAACTGTTTCATAATATTTCTTTATTGAAAAAGTTTTGCACATTTTACTCTGTTTCTTTTTTTTAATGTATTATTACTATTATTTTTTTATTTTTTATATTTTTTTATTGGGGGCGGATGGGGGGTGGTTGTCGCTGTGACAGGGGCCACCTTGAACCCTGGTTTGATAATACTCTGAACTAGCATCCTCTTGATTCTCCCACTCATTTTCACAGGATCTCAACTGACACTGTGACACCCCCAACCTGCTCAATTATTTTCACCTTGTGGCAGATTTATATTTACTGTTGACTTTTTTTTTCATTCTTTATATTATCATTATATGTTTGTTACACTATTAATAATATTTGGTCACTAACTTCTGTGACTTATTTATTACGGCTTATATACCATCTAGCATCTATAGTTATTTACCTCTCTTTGAGGGGCCGCTTTGTCTGGGGACATTCGGGAGTCAACCTGTCCGCTTTTGGCAGTCCATATCCCCCCCCACTCTTTCCGGTACCCATGTTGTAACTCTTACTTTAAGTCTGAACTCATTTCCCTTTGGGGAGACTGGTCTCTCTCTCCTCTCTGTCTCCACATTCCCTTCCACCTCTAGCCTTCTTGCTCATTCCAGGTACTCAGACCCCCCCATGACCCTTAAAATCCTCTCCCTCAATTCTATTGGCCTTAATTCTCCTACTAAATGTGCAATGGCCTTGCAACATTTTGAACGCATCAAGGCAGACCTCCTTTTCCTACAGGAAACACATTTTAAGATTTTTCACCAACAATTATTTTGTAAGACATAACCACATACTTACTATGCATCCTCTGATAGTAAACAAAGAGGTACGGCATCCTAATTCACCGTAATATTTCTTTCACTCTAGAATCTCTTTTCACTGACTTTGGGTAGATATCTTATCCTTGTGGGGTCCATCTGCATTTCCAAACTCACTCTGGTTTCGCTATATGCGCCTATTGTGGGGCAGGGTGCTTTCTTCTCCGTTTTTGTTTTGAGCAACTTGACTTCCTGGCTGAGGGCCAAATTATTATAGGTGGGGACTTTAATACCACGTTGGATCCCGGTGTGGATCACTCCTCCATGTCCTCCTCTCATACCTCCTCTCATCTTGAAGCCAAAAATCTGGTCTCCCTCCTGAAATCCCATGTTTTTTATGATGCCTGGCGTCTATTCCATCCCACTGGTAGGAAATATACCCACTTCTCAGGTCCTCCTAACCTTCACATTCACATTGACCTTGTTCTTATTGAACGCTTGACCACCCAACAACTGGTTGTATCCAAAATTCTTTCAATCACTTGGTCCGACCATGTCTCGGTTCTTCTCAAAATCGCTCTCCCCCATTCTCAATCCCCCCCCCCACGAAATGGCACTTACACGATACTCTTCTATTGCAGGCCCAATCAGATATCCTCCATCACTAACTCTATCAAGAAGTACATCTCCTTAAACTCCTCTCCGGATGTCTCACCCCACAATTCTCTGCGAGACACATAGGGTCACCAAGCGAGGCACGATTATTGGACTATCATCCGCTACACAGAACGCCGAGCTCACACGCATCACAGAGCTTGAAAAGCAAATCGCATCTCTTACAACTTTACATCAGCGCTTCCAGACACGAAAAACTCACTGTAAACTAATCATACTGCATGCCCAATTACAGCAAATCGATTGGGATAAAGGCACTTGCAATCACATCTCTTCTATTAAGACCCCCCTCAGATATCCCTACTTACGATCCTAAATGTATAGACAACACCTTTTCAAGACTTTCAATGCTTCCCTTTATAATTTGTCACCCCAAATCTCCGACCCTTCCTCTTTACAATTTAAAATTAAAGATTTCCTGTCTTCTGTCGCCCTGCCTACCCTTTCCCCGGTGCAATCAAACTATTGTAATGAACTTATCACAACCAATGAAACTGGTTGAACAATCATAGAACTTAACAATGCATTGACCCCTGGCCATGACGGCTTCACGGCCACATGTTACAAAACTTTTGCAAACCCCATCATGCCTATTCTTCTTGAACTCTTTAATTTCATACTATTAGGCTCCATATTTGATCAGGCCACCACCTGCGCAGACATCGTAGTTATACCCAAGTCCGACCGGGACCCACAGTCCTGTGGTAATTACAGACCACTTTATCTGTTAAATGTAGATCTCAAATTGTTTGCAAAACTCCTTGCGAAACGTTTAAATCACGTCACATTTCACCTTACTGGTTCCGGACCAGCTGGGTGTCATCCCCGGGCGCCAGGCTTCAGATAACAATGAGTAATACTCTCAATACTCTCACCCTGCTAATAGCCTTGGACATGGAGAAGGTGTTTTGCAGGGTGGGATGGCGTTACATGGTGCAGACATTTGTAGCTTTGGCAAATGGCTTTCAGTCCCCTCCCTTTGCATTGTGTAACAGCACTCGTCAGGGCTTTCCGCTAATCATTCTCATATTTGCGTTGAGCCTTTATCCTGTAAAATACGTAAACCCTGATATCTCTGGAGTTCACGTAGGACCCGCTGAACTTAAATTATCTCTTTATACAGATGACAATCTTTTATCTATCACAAACCCTCACATTTCCTTACCAAACCTACTCAACGACATCACTCTCTTTGGCACACTCTCCAACTATAAGATCAATGCCTCAAAATTGGAAATTCTGGACCTCAATATCCCGCTTGCTCTTCTTTTATGCCTTAAGTATAGCTTTGATTTCAAGTGGCAGTCAAATAAACTAAAATATCTAGGGATTTACGTAACTCGCTCCTATGACCAATTATATGCTACTAATTACCTCCTTTACCGGCTGCCATCAAAGAGGATCTCTTAAAATGGGACAAACTCACAAATTTCCTGGACAGCCAGAATAAACTCCCTCAAAATTAATGTTCTTCCTCACCGCCTATATCTTTTCCAGACTATCCCCCTTAAAGTCCCCGCCAATTCCTTTAAACTTTTGCGATAAATGGCTACCAAGTTTTTCTGGTCTGCTAGGAACCCATTATTCACATGTAGACACTCCATAACCATACCCAGGAAGGAGGACTGGGAGTTCCCCACTTCCTCAAATACCATCGAGCCACTCTCCACCAGGACATCGGATTTGGATAGACATCGAGGCCACTCTCAGCGGAACACATTCACCCTCTGCACTTCTATGGTTGAAACTACATCATCGTTCCCCCTTTTCACAACTCTCTCCTCCTCTGGCATTTTCACTCACCAGCTGGTCCCATATAGTTTCCTCCTATGATTTGGCACCCAATGCTCGACATATTACACCCCTATGGAACAATATTTCTTTTTCTCCTGGACTTCACCAAGCCCAATTCCCTCAGAGGACACGCCACGACATTAGATTCCTCACTGATCAGGCCCCTTTCCAACTTTTCCCCTCCTTTTCCAATATACAAACGCGTTTTCGCATCCCAGCGACTTTCGTCTTTCAGTATCTCCAACTTCGCCACCTGTACAGCACTATATGACACACAGTTGTTGATATTCATCTCTCTTCTTCATTAGTCTTTTTGTTCTCTCCGGTCCTCCTCCAGAGGTCTCATATCTACCTTCTATTGCCTCATTTTAAAATATCAATGCCCTTTCAAGGAACCCCACAAATTTAAGTGGGAGATGGACATTGTTCCAATCCTCACCCAGGAGGATTGGGACAAAATTAGCTTGAAGCTCTCTCAGACTTCAATGTGTGTAAAAATTAGTGAAGCCGCTTGTAAAAATATTTTATCGCTGGTACTTGGTTCCACATCACTTACAGGCTATATACCCAGGCACTTCACAACTGTGCTGGCGCCTATGCGGACATGTGGAAACCCTGTCCCACATCTGGTGGCACTGTCCGAAACTACTTCCGTTCACGGAATCAATCCACTGTTTAATTTTCAACATCACTCGTTTCTCTTCCTCCCTCCATCTGCTTGCTTGCACGATTCCCAAGGTCCCAAAACACACCTAAAAACTCATTACACACATTCTTAGTGCCGTAAAATGCCAAATTGCTATCTTCTGGAAAAATCCAGATCCCCCTCCTCTTCCCTCTATTATTAATAATCGCATATGGCAGGTCTATCATATGGGATATATTACCAGCATTCTTTGCCACAATCCTGTCCAATTCAATAGTGTCTGGAGCCCTTGCTTTGACTATTACGGGTCCTCTCCCCCTACCCTTGGCATTCTAAGAACTTTGGCCTTTTCCTATCTCTTTCGGTCATGTTCCATTCTTTAGCTTCTTTATCCTCCTCTCATTCCCTTGGCTAGTGACTTTCCCTTCCTTTCCCCCCTTACTTCCCCCTTTCTCTTTCTCTTTACTTCATTCCCCTTGATACTAAATGTTTTTAGCTATATATTGTCTAGGCCAGTGGTTCCCAAACTTTTGCAGTTCACGGCACCCTTAGAGTCTCCAAATTTTTTCAAGGCACCCCTCCAAAATAATTATTGAGCAGTCCTGTTTTAGAATTAGTTGGGTCAAAAAATTGTTATAAGTATTTAGGTCAGGACAGAAATACTTATTTAGTTGTATGCAAAAATGCCCCCTCTGCATCCAGACACTCTGCCCTCAGGCACTTTGCCCCCTCTGCCCTCTCACGCTGTGTCCCCCACCACTGCCCCTCTCACGCTGTGTCCCCCACCACTGCCCCTCTCACGCTGTGTCCCCCTCCACTGCCCCTCTCACGCTGTGTCCCCCTCCACTGCCCCTCTCACGCTGCCCCTCTCATGCTGTGTCCCCCTCCACTGCCCCTCTCACGCTGTGTAACCCTTCTCTGCTCCTCTCATGCTGTGTCCCCCTCCACAGCCCCTCTCATGCTGTGTCCCCCTCCACTGCTCCTCTCACGCTGTGTCCCCCTCCACTGCCCCTCTCACGCTGTGTCCCCCTCCACTGCCCCTCTCACGCTGTGTCCCCCTCCACTGCCCCTCTCACGCTGTGTCCCCCTCCACTGCCCCTCTCATGCTGTGTCCCTCCTCTGCCCCCCTCCACTGTCCCCATCATGCTGTGTCCCTCCTCTGCCCCCCTCCACTGTCCCACTCATGCTGTGTCCCTCCTCTGCCCCCCTCCACTGCCCCTCTCACGCTGTGTCCCCTCTCCACTGCCCCTCTCATGCTGTGTCCCCCCTCCACTGCCTCTCTCATGCTGTGTTCCCCTCCACTGCTCCTCTCACGCTGTGTCCCCCTCCACTGCCACCCTCACGCTGTGTCCCCCTCCACTGCCCCTCTCACGCTGTGTCCCCCTCCACTGCCCCTCTCACGATGTGTCCCCCTCCACTGCCCCTCTCATGTTGTGTCCCCCTCCACTGCCCCTCTCACGCTGTGTCCCTCCTCTGCCCCCCTCCACTGTCCCCCTCACGCTGTGTCCCTCCTCTGCCCCCCTCCACTGACCCCCTCACGCTGTGTCCCTCCTCTGCCCCCTCCACTGCCCCTCTCACGCTGTGTCCCCCCTCCAATGCCCCTCTCACGCTGTGTCCCCCCTCCACTGCCCCTCTCACGCTGTGTCCCCATCCACTGCCCCTCTCACGCTGTGCCCCCTCCACTGCCCTCTCTCACGCTGTGTCCCCCCTCCACTGCCCCTCTCACGCTGTGCCCCCCTCCACTGCCCCTCTCACGCTGTGTCCCCCCCCCCACTGCCCCTCTCACGCTGTGTCCCCATCCACTGCCCCTCTCACACTGTGTCCCCCTCCACTGCCCCTCTCACGCTGTGCCCCCCTCCACTGCCCCTCTCACGCTGTGTCCCCCTCCACTGCTCCTCTCACGCTGTCACTCTCACTCTGCCCCTGCTGTCACTCTCACGGTGCCCCTGCTGTCACTCTCACTCTGCCCCCGCTGTCACTCTCACTCTGCCCCCGCTGTCACTCTCACTCTGCCCCCGCTGTCACCCTTCGCTGCCACGATCCCTGTTACTCCTCTGCCATGGGCCAGACAAAAAAAAAAAAAAAAGAACACAAACTTACCAATCCGCCGGGCGCTGGGACCCAGCAGCCTCCTCTCCCCGCAGCTTGTTACTGACGTCGATATTCAGTGACAGCTGCTGCGGAGAGAGGAGGCCGCTGGGTCCCGGCGCCCGGCGGATTGGTAAGTTTGTGTTCTTTTTTTCTTTTCTATGTCTGGCCCGCAGCACCCCAGTGACAGCGTCGCAGCACCCCTGGGAGCCGCGGCGCACACTTTGGGAACCGCCGGTCTAGGCTCTTTGGAAACTGATTCTTGTTTTGAATCACATGCTATGTATGTTTTTCATCTAAAAGAACAATAAAATTTCTACTCAAAACAAAAAAAAAGCAAGCAAATGTCAAACTCAGACTTGTTTGACATTGGTTATTTTACTGGCATTAAGGAACTCATTGTAGGTAACTTTATGCAAGTTAAATCTGTTGAATGGAGCAGGCAGTATTTGTAAAGCCACAATACTAGGGCTGATCGGAAAAAGTGATTTCAAAGAAAAGATTTCTAGGAATTCTTAATTTTGGAGTGTGGCCAGTCCATAGAGGGGGCATGAATAGCACAAGTGCTAGTCCACCCATTTTATGTAAATATATATATATATATATATATATATATATATATATATATATATTTACATAAATAGCTATAATAATACTTGGTAAAAGCATAACATAGAGTTATAGGGGTAAATTTGTCAAGCTGTGAGTTTCCGTCGGGTTTGAAAAGTGGAGATGTTGCCTATATGTTGCAACCAGTCAGATTCTAGCTGTCATTTTGTAGAGTGTACTAAATTAATGATAGCTAGAATCTGATTGGCAACATCTCCACTGTTGGAAACTCGCAGCTTGATAAATTTACTGCCTAATATATTGAGGGTCTAAATGAAAAGACTGAACCCACAGAATTTCCCATTCCTTACAACCGTTCTTAAAGTTTTCTCTTTTTTAGTTTGTATTGCATGATTAGGCAAAAGTTTAAAATGGGAGATATATGGGATGTTCTTGACCGTGTTGTGTTTTATTTTTATTCTGATTGCTATGGATGGTCAGCTAAGAAAAGTTGAACTAGGAGAGATAAATGTATACAAAAGATATAGGAATGGCGCTCAAAAACTATAAAAACAGCATATGCATATATAGAGACACAACAAATGCAATCAAAGAACTGCGGGGTCATACACTGGTTTTCAAATCCCTCCCTTATAATTGCAACACTGAAGAAAAGACTAAAATTACAAATCCTTAATCTAATGTCTCTTCTCCAATAATGTATCTTAACATCAAAAGTCCACAATGCAACTTCACAGATAATATCTGCTTCTCTCACGAAAATACTCGGAATGGAAGATCGGAGATATATAGAAAAAAAAACAACAAATAAAATCATAGCGCAAATTGCTAGGACATGATGGTTCAAAAGAAAAACTGTGTGTTGTTTAACATGCAGCACCAATTTCACCCTTTTGATGTTTTCAAACTGAAAGCCCCCTAAGGGTATGCACTTATGAGAAGGAGATAAATATAACTGCCTTAATCTTTTGGTAACCTGGATGTCAATTATGAGATTACTTATTAATTGACTGGAGTTAATTCTATGCTGTTGTTCTGCATGGTGAGATAATACTCAGACTTTTATAATAAACCTGAACTGGAAAGTTATTGTCAGCCTAAAAAGTGAGCCAATTCCCTAATATTCCTTTAGGAGGACATCAAGTGTACATGTTAAATGTTTACAAATTAAAAGTTCCACAACACAAAACTTAGCTCATTTACTGGTTCCAACACCTGCCCTGCTGATTATTTGAATACTTTAATTTTAAAGCTCTGAGGGTAGTCTCCATAACAACAGGGAATTTATAGATTTGGCTGATATACCTGTGGACAAAGGAAACTCTCATAATTAACCTATCAGTTATAGTTTTCTGTCAGTGGTCACGGACAATAAAAGCATTATTAGTCTGTTGTGGGGAGATGGCATAGAAGCATAACGTTGAAAACTCGGAGGTCTGATTCACAGGGAATAGTATGTAAGCACTAATCTGTCCTTTCATATATTTATTTGTGCTTTTGTTAGTCCTTAACTCCATGCAATTGTCCTTTAAAACCAAATCATCTGTTTACTGAATGTTTATTATGTTTTTGCATGAACAATTGCTGGTGAAACAGAAATGTGTTAATATTGCAACATGTGTTTGTGTAATGTTTTTATGTTGCACTTGCTGTAGAAGTTAAAATTATGCCGTCATCTTTTTAACATTTTTTTTTAAGGTCATCAGTTTACAAAATATGGCTGTCGAAGAAAATCGGACCATAAAGTGGTGCATAAGAAATTGTGTGGATCTATTCCAAAGCTAAAACCCATTCGTAAATTATGCAATCTTCAAGAGTGTTCACAACCCATGTGAGTTTTAACATAAACATGAAATATACATTTCTGATTATACACATTTTATAAAAGCATTTAAAAAAAGTAGAAGTCATTTGTTGTTACCTCTGTGGTTACCTTGCAGGTAACAGATTGTATTCTAGGTATCAGATTGTATTGTTTCACAAACTACACTCAGTGATAAGTAAACAGTCATTACTAAAAGCATTTACGAAATGCTTTTCAAATATTGTTTATAGTAATAATAAACATATTACACATATATGTATTTTCATTTTCATGATAACTCAACTTTTAAGTTTGTGAAAGTTGTGAGAATAGTGTTTTGTGACCAAGCTTCCTTGTATTTTTGTGCACAACTGGGACTTTTCCAAAATCCATAAGGCTGAAATAATGTTGCTGTCAGTATTTAAGAAAACAAATAGTTATTTGCATAGAAACAAAAATGTTTTTTTCCTTTTTTTTTTCTTGGAAGGCAATACACTTGTGTAACTGGAGTCTGTACAATTTCTGCCCACTATAAACTGTGATTTGGCTGACAGTCACCTGTGCCAAATTATATTGCTGGAAACATATTGTAGGTGGACAAAGTACAATTGCATGTAAAACAAATATTGCAAAGAATGCTATAATTGAAGTCTGTTCATCGTCTGCTCACTTCTGTTAACAATTGTATTTTGGCTACTACAGTACTAGTCATAAAGTGTTCATGTGAGCAGCTGTGGAACATGTACATCTGATTACTAAAATAAAGGAAACCGGGACATAATTTTTTTTAAATAGGCCATTAGGTCTCCACAATCTACAAGCTGAGAATTTAGCTTATCATTGTGTTTAGAACAATGTTGCCATCTATTCCTGGTCCTATTCATGAGCTAGTGTGTTGTTTATAATGCACAGATCGGGAACTATAGTGGTTATCTTTGATTTAACTGTTTCTAAAATGTTACTTAAATTTCAAAAGTAAATGCAAGTGATTTTAATTTTCCAATATACCTATTGCTCATACTGCAGGGACAGCAGTTTTATGAATTTTGTATCTAGTTATCAATAGCAGAATTTTTTTTATTGTATATGTCGTGGTAGGTTTAATGGGGACCTCTCCACTTAGCCTTTAGCTAATCATTTCGCTTTATCGAAGGAACCTCTTGAATTTAGCCAACTTGAGTAGCATACATGAATTGTGACAACTTCCATGGAACACCAGACATACATTCATTGTTGGTTTGTAGGATTTAAAGAACATTTTTGTATGCTGAGAGAGTGTTCGAACTTTTTGTCCCGATACTGTTTCTCCCACAAATTGGATGGCTAAGCAGAATATGAGTTTTGACATGGTCAATAGGGCTCTTTTTATACAATTTTACAGACATAACCTGGCAGGAGGTAATTCAGCCTCCTGTTCCATTAACCAATCCAGGCTGAATCATGCTGCTTGCATGTCAATCAGCCTGGAGGGGTTTAACACCTTTAACGTTGCTGCTAGTGACAGGGGGAGTGTACTTACCCCTGTACACAAGCCTCCTCTCCACCCCTGGTGTCTTTAAGTCTAGGGCAGGAGAATTATCTTTAAATCTCCTACTCAAAAATATTTCCATGTATTCTGTCTCGGTGTCTGTCTCTTCCCCCTGGCCAAATTTGGCTCCATGGAGAAGACAGGTGTTACGAACTGTCTCTGACTGCCCTGCATCCTCTTTGATAAGGATGCTGCTTGCCTCCTGTAGCTCCTGTCTGCTGAGAACTATGCTTGAACTTTGCCTTTATGTGAATGTGGCCTGCAGTACCTTCCTACTACCAGAGGTGCTGCTGTCCTACCATTGTACATTCCACCTCACTAGCAGGAGTTAACCATCCTTCTTAATCAGCATCCACACCTGTTTCTCCTCCTTTATAAGACTGCCTTTCGCAGTAGTCTGTGACAGTTTGCTGTTGTCTTTCCTGCTGTTGCTGATTCTTCAGAGTGTCTTGTTTCAGTCTCACTTTCTGGTATTGACTTATGCTTGTTCCTCGGCTTTGCTGCTTATCTTCTGACCCAAACCCAGGCTTTGTACTTGACTACGCTCCAGCTCATTCCCTGGTACCTTCGTTGGTCTCCTGGCTTTTGATCATTTGGCTTGTTTAATCCTCCTTTATCCTGACACCCATGCATCCAGTGCCTCCAGGCAAGACCTTGAGTCCTCTCTACCGTGGTTCATCCAGTGCCTCGTGCCTCCTGAGTCTACCAGGTATCCTGACACCATGGTAGATTCTGTGTCTTCAGGCTTTTCTAATTCTCCAGCCTCTGAGCTGGGTCTGCTATCCAGCTACTCAGTACTGCCTCTACAAACTGTATTATCTATTGTGACTTCCTGATTTATTCAGCTATATTGCCAGTCCTGCTGTTGAATGTGCTGCCTTGAACGGTGTTGCCATTATCATTTACTGCACCATTCTCTGCCTGTGAATTTCTGCCTAATAAAAACACTTTACTCTTACATTATCAATCTCTCTAGAGTTCATGCTAGAAAAATTCTGACACAGGGAAGTCCCAGGGCAGTAGTCCCCAGTCTGCCACTGAAGGAGCTTTGTGAGCTCCTGTGTGAGACTCAACCTGCTGGTCCCTCAGGAGGTGTTGCATCTCCTGAATTCACTTGAATCCAAGAGGCTAGTATGCAAAACCCTCCACTGCAAGCTGTCTGCAAGGGGGATACATTCTGCGGTTGCCCCCTTGTCCACTGCTGGACCTGGGCTTCTGCTGCAAACCCCCTGCTGGACTACCAAGGACTGGGAAACCCTTCACCACCACAGCAATCCCATTTCTTTCCATGGGACCTGACCGGTGGCAGACACCCGCTTGGGGAGCCCCAGGTCACCATTTGGCAACCAGGGAACGACAGGAACATTTTAGTTTTATTAAATATACATTTTTAGTTTTACCACACATTTATAAAAACACATATACATTCGCACCGCCGGCACCTAGCTCCGGGAATTAACCCATTCAGTGCAGTGCGCTGGTTACTTACCTCCGCCACATTGCCCATATATTAAATATATTAAATATAATCATTTAACAATACTTTCTTATACTAGCAGGGTTTCACCCCTTCCAGCTCTGAAGCACATTTAAAGATGATAATCGCACACGTGCGTCGGCAAAAACTCGGCACTAGCTACAGCAGTATCTTTAGAACTAATTTAGAATCACTTTCTGCAAGCAGTGTGGCCTCTACAGTGGTAGAGAGAGCCCTGTGGTTACACCTTGGTTTGCAGACCCGAAATCCATGAATCATTAGGCAACCTTTCCCATTGAGGACAATTTGCTTTTTGGTGCTAAGCTTGGCTTGATGATTCAGAAAAATTACAAGAAATAGATCCTAGAAGAGATCTTTGTATCTTCCTCCAGGCAACACTTTAAGGAAGCCTGAAGTTATCTTACCAGCAAAAAATACCATAGGCAGTATTGGGGTAATACTGGAGTAAAGAAGGAAGAGAAACAATTTCCAATTACTGGGGTTTGACACAACCTCCAATGAATCTGGTGGGTGTCAGAATCTCAAATTATGTGGATGTTTAGAAACTCACTACTCAGGCTCATTGGGTTTGGGAAATGGATACAAGATAGTATTGCGAGAAATAACAAGGGGAGATATTTTTGTATAATCCAGGAGCCAGCTTCCCAAGTGCAATTGGAGGCTTTGCACAACAATTTACAGATATTGTTGAAAAAGCGTGTCATCCCTTTAGTTATTACCTGTCACCCGCCGGACTCCCGCTGCGTACCGCCCGGGAGCCGGCGTGCGTATCCGCAGGTCCCCCCGCCAGGCTTCCTCCTGTTAAATTAAACTGCTTACCTGTTTTCCCCACCATGCAGTCTCCAGCGCTGCCTCTGTCCTTCTGTTCACGGCGCTCAGCGGTTCTGCGCATGCGCAGAACTGTCTTCCTTTTCTGTCCTTCGGCTGCCCTCTATTGGCTGCCTAATAGGAACTGCACTATATCTAGACCCTCTGACCTGGACTCTGTGCTGGTTCTTTCAGTCAGTTTCTGATCCTGCACTGGAAACAGCTCCTGCATCTTTTCCTTGCTCCTGGGAATTCCTACTCTGCGCTGCTAACCTGCGTTCCAGTATTTCAGATTCTCCAGACTTCTACGCAGCAAACCTCACCTGCCTATTACTCCCAAGTGTCAACGCTGCAGAACAGTTCCTGTTAAATATCGTCCAAGCTGCAACTCTCCTCACTACCTACATCTACGCTCTGTCTCTTCTGGTTCATTGGGAACTACCTAGGGGGCCGCGACCTGCAAGTGAAAACCGCAAAGCCCATATTCCCTTGCGGGAATCACTGGTGAACACCTTTCGCTTGTTAGATTCCGCGCCCCTAGAAGTAGTAACACCTATCCCGACTGAACCACCAGGATCCAGTCATCCCTCCGGGGTACCGTGACATTACCAAACAGTCAGAATATTGTTCTTGACTTAAAAAAGCTCAATCAGTTTGTGCAGGCAAAATGTTTCAGTATGGAATCAATAAACTAGAGATAGGAGATTTTCTCACATAAATAGACTTAAGTGTCCTTGTTTCCTTGGATTCTTTATTTTAGTATACCATTTTCAGTTTACTTCCCTGTCAATTGGTCTTTCCACATCCCCAACAGACCTTCCAAAGTTCTGGTTGTTGTGTTTTTATTGAGTTTTTTGGTGTATTTAATAATATGTAATGTTTTAATAAATATATAATATTTTATATGTGCAACCTAGGTGGTTTTGAGTATAATTCTGCCATATTCTACGGTATTATATTTTTATATATTTTATTTATGTTCTGTTGCCCCTGATTTGTTTATATTTATTTTGTTTTTCTACTAAGGGAGGTGGCATATCCTCTTTGGGGAGCGACAAAAAAAAAATGAAAGTAAAAATAATAACATAAAAATAATTGAATATAGACGTAATAGCATCCCAACTTAGCGCCTAGTGTCATTAAAAGTATATCTCAAACTCTTAGGGTTGTTCTCCTCAAACATGTCTAAACTTGTTGACCAATAGGTAAAATAATTCTTTGTGCAGTGACCATTCTTCCAGGTGCATCTGATAGAGACTTAGATAAGCGGCCACTCTGTTGTCCTTGTCTGCTACATGAAGTGCTGAAAGGGATGTCGGCAGGGGCGGATTGGGAACTTAAAGTGGCCCTGGAAAAAATTCTGGATGGATGTGGCCACACATGGGTGGGACTAAACAAACTGTAGGTGGGACCAACACAAAAGTAGGCGGGTTAACTCAATTATCCGTAACCACACCGGTCATCAGTATGTCTTACCCTTCTCCCGCAGGCAGGAACCCCGGCGGTCTCGCCCGCATTCATCCGATGGCGGCATCTCGCTGTCAAGTCTGCGCATGCGCAGACCTGCTCCTCCTCTTAAAACCTCCCACTCGCTCCTCATTGGTCACTACCTATTGGAGGGGTATTTAAAGCACCTGATTCATCTGTCAGGTGCCTGTTCTTGTGCTCACTTTCTGCAAGCAATAAGAACCTGACTCTATTCGTTATCTGCTCCTGGAGCAGTCTGCAGGCTGTGGTGAACTCCCACTATTCCAGTGACTCCATCCGCTACCATCCTGAGATACCGTCATAGTGTTAAGCTTCTGTTCGGCTTCTCCAGTCTGTAGCAAACTCCCGCTGTTCCAGTGACTCCATCCGCTACCATCCTGAGTTATCATCATAGTGTTCAGCATCTGTTTTGTCTCTCCAGTCCGCAGGCTGTGGCAAGCTCCCGCTGTTCCAATGACCCCATCCACTACCATCCTGGGTTACCATCATAGTGTTCAGCATCTGTTCTGTCTCTCCAGTCCGCAGGCTGTGGCAAGCTCCCGCTGTTCCAATGACCCCATCCACTACCATCCTGGGTTACCATCATAGTGTTCAGCATCTGTTTTGTCTCTCCAGTCCGCAGGCTGTGGCAAGCTCCCGCTGTTCCAATGACCCCATCCACTACCATCCTGGGTTACCATCATAGTGTTCAGCATCTGTTCTGTCTCTCCGGTCCGCAGGCTGTGGCGAACTCCCGCTGTTCCAGTGGCTCCATCCGCTGCCATCCTGAGTTACCATCATAGTGTTCAGCATCTGTTCTGTCTCTCCAGTCTGCAGGCTGTGGCGGACTCACGCTGTTCCAGTGAATCCATTCGCTACCTTCCTGAGTTACCTCCTTAGTGTGCAGTCCCCGGCTGTTTCCACGGTTTTATGCTCTTCCAAACCATACTGCCTGGTATTCTCTCAGGGGGCCGTGACCTGCAGGATAGGGACTGCTAAGTCCATACCTCCTTGCGGGGCTTCCTGGTGAACACCACCTACCTGTTAGACTCCGCGTCGTTGGGTGAGTTGTGCCATATCAGGAAGATTCAGGGGATCCTAAGGTCACCTTTGGCAACTGTGACATAGTGGCAGGTGAGGCTAATGCAACACGCAGTAGAGTCACAAGTAAACAGAAAGGCTATAAAGTATTATGCTATACCCCAAGTATTTAATGGGGGAATTAAATTCCCCAACAGCAACGCAGCATTAAGCGTATTGCCGTTAATAAAGTAAATTCAACACGGCTCTGACCCTTCTACACTACACTGGTGACTGGCTAATAGGACCGCGACCTGCGTGCCCTGTGCAGCGAAGTCCAAACCTCCTTGCGGGGGTCCCTGGTAAATACCAGGGGCACGTTAGACTCCGCGCCTGTTAGACCAGTTGTGCTAATACCGGTTAGTGTTCACTCTTCTTCAGCATCCCTAGGCCTACGGCCTGACAGAGCAGAAGTGGAAAAAAGGTTCAGGTATTGAGGCAATCATACATCAGAATCCAGTTCACAAGAAACCTCCGCTGACGCGTTTCGTGCCTGTACAAGGCACTTTCTCAAAGCTAATGGGGGTTAGTGACGCTACCTTAAATAGTCGTCTTGTCAGCATGTAAGATAAATTAATTAATTAGGTACCTTTTGTCAAGCCTTTGGCTTACCACGGTTCAGTTTGGTTATTAAAAGCAGTTGTAACATGTCAGGTTCTAGAGCTCTTGTATATAAATCCCACACAAGGGGATATGTATCGCTCTCAAGATAAACGATGTATCATAATAAATATATATAAAGTAAATAACTATACACAGCTGTGTAGTAAATAAATAAATAAAATGTACCTGTATGAAAAAAAAAAAAATATGAATACAAAATATGAATACATAAAAAGGTAATGAATAGCATGTAGCAACATTATAGAAATAACCTAAACAAATAATCTATAATATAGAATATACCCATAGAAGTCTGCAGATGCCTAGCAGAGAGACACATAGACACCCACAAGCCAACCAACTCAAAATCTCATGGCAATGGGTAATAAACATAGCTCTAATCCTAGAAAAAGGTCTATGAATATACAGTAGATCTACGTAACAATATTCATTAATCTCAGAGCCTAATATGGTTTTCCCAATAGAGAATAGTTATAGAAAATCATCACACAGGAGATGGGATAAATATACACTAAACCATCAATAATACCCAAAACAGTAACCTAGCTAACTATAGGGAGTGTGTATCTGAAGTCACTGGCAATGTTTAATTCAAACAGTGATGATCAAGGGCTTCATTCAAACCCGATGGAGTAAGGGTAGCGAGCTTAAAAATCCAAGCAGATTCCCCCAGACATAGTTTGGAGAAGCGGTCAGCTCTCCTTTCTGTATTTACGATCTGCTCCACCCCTATTAGTGAGAGGCTACTAGGGTCTCCCTCATGGAACTCAGCAAAGTGTCTACTGACGCTATGATTCTGAACTTTCTTCATGATGTTCCTCCTGTGTTCTCTAAAACGTGTCTTCAAAGACCTTGTGGTTCTCCTCACGTATTGAAGCTTACACCCACACTCTAAAACATAAACTACAAATGTGCTTTCACAATTAATAAATCCTTTAATCGGAAACATGGCACCAGAATAATTAGATGTAATAGCTTTAGATTTGTTCACAATATGCTTACACGTAACACACACTGTCTTCCCACATTTGAAGCACCCTTCAGGTGGTTTGGGTAACCAGCTGACATTTTTATCACCCCTGACAGGTTTAAGGGAACTAGGTGCCAAAATTCTTTTCAAATCCAGATTTTTCCTAAAGATGACAGTAGGTTTCTCTTCTAGAACATCACCTAGGATATTGTCCATCTTTAGTAGTTCAAAATTGTTTTTAATTATCCTAGTAATATGGGACGATTTTGAGTTAAATTTAGAAATGAAAGCCGGAGTCTTATTAGGACATAATTCATAATCTATTCGTTTGTTATTTCTCTTTTTGTTCTTACGGGCAAGTAAGGCTCCTCTATTTAAAGAAAGCGCATATTTTCTATTGTCTTCTAATAACTCATCAGGGTAGCCCCTGGATTGAAAAGATTCCAGCATTCTCTCTAATTGACTTAGGAAAACCATATCGTCCGAACAGTTTCTCCGGAGACGTCCAACTTGGCTCTTGGGAATATTGTTTACCCAGGGTCTATAGTGACCACTTCTAAAGTGGAGAAAACTACAGACATCAACAGGCTTATTATAATTATCAGTTACAATTTTCCCTTCATTAATAAATAAATTAAAGTCCAAAAAGTTGATCTCTTGTTCACTTATAGAGTGTGTAAATGTTAGGCTAAATGAATTGGTGTTCAGAAAGTTAATAAAGTCAAGGGCCAAATCTAGACCACCATTCCATATTATAAAAAGGTCGTCGATGTAGCGACCGTAGAGGACCAGGTTCGCGGCGAAAGGGCCCTCCCAGATGTATTGTTGTTCAAAAATACCCATATAAAGATTTGCGAAACTCGGCGCGAACCTGGTCCCCATTGCAGTCTCTGTGGTCTGCAAATAAAATTGTCTTTCAAATACAAAGTAATTGTGTGATAAGATGAAAGCAATCAATTCTAAGATGAATTGTTTTTTATCATCAGAAATTGAATTATCACCCTGTAAATATAACTTAGTGGCTTCAATACCCTTTGCATGGGGGATATTCGTGTACAGGGCCTGTACATCCAGTGTTAAAAAACTGTAACCGGAGACCCATTCGACGGAGTCTAGTAGTCTCAACATATGTAGGGTATCTTTGACATGTGACCTCTGCCGTGAAAGTAGTCTACAAACATAGAAAGGTTAGAGGTGAGAGACCCTAATCCCGATATAATCGGTCGTCCTGGTGGCAGGGTGGAGGACTTATGGACTTTAGGGAGAGGATAAAAGACAGGAACTACTGGATGTTCGCTATCTAGAAAAAGAAGTTCATCTTTAGTGATAGTTTCCTTGCTAAAATAAGTCTGAAGGAAATGCTTTAAATCTAAATTGAAAACTAAGAGTTGGATCCTTATTTAGAGTTTTATAGAACGCTTCGTTGTTAAGTTGTCTATAGGATTCATTCGTGTACATCTCCCTGTCCATGACAACCACACCTCCACCCTTATCAGCCTGTTTTATAACTAATGAGGAGTCTTTCTGTAGGTCTCTCAACGCTTGTCTTTCCTTACTAGAGAGATTATCACCTCTAATCACACGTGACACTTTCTTTGTCTGAATAGAGCTAGAGCCCCTATTTTTGGAGGCTCCCAATGATACATTGCTACAAAGAGATCTAAAATCTTTAAGAGTTTCAGAGTACTTGCAATACCTGCTTCAAAATGACCAGGTAGAGAAATTAAGAAAGATGCCAGTGCTGGAATATTGCAAGGACAGCAGCACTGTCAGGTGTGAGAGTATCACTGTTCTGCAGTAGAATCAAATTATAAACATGTAACATGGTCTCATAACAAGAATAAAAACCTTAAATGCTACCAAATAATGATGATGATGAAATACAATTTTGGATGTCAGAAGACACAGGAAGATGACGCAGTAGTCTGGAAGCAGAACTATTTCACAAGAAAATTCTGTTGCCAATGTTTAGCTGATATTAGCTCAGTACTCTCTGTGTGTTCAGTTTAGGTCACTTACCCATAGGAGAGCGCAGAACCCTTCATTAGGGTGGGCACCCTGGGAAACCGAGAGATACTCTGTGCCACTGCTCGCTGCCGGAAGGGGTGTATAACAACATCTAGGGGGAGGGTGCTTAATAGGGCCCCAGTTCATATAACGCCAAACAATAGTGCCTCCAGTTCATATAACGCTAAACACCAAACAACAGTGCCCCTAAATCAATCACATTGCACCAAACAATAGTGCCCCCAAATCATATTATGCCAAGCAATAATGCCCTCAGATGATAATATGCCACACATTAGTGCCCCCAGATCATAATATGTCACACAGTAGTGCCCCCGGATGATAATGTGCCATAGAGTAGTGCCCCCAGATGATAATATGTCACACAGTAGTGCTCCGGATAATATGCCACACAGTAGTGCCCCCAGATGATAATATGCCACACAGTAGTGCCCCAGATTATAATATGCCACACAGTAGTGCCCCAGATAATATGCTACATACTTTTGTCCCAATTCAAATTGTGACACACTAAAAGCATTAAACACTACAAGCATTTCATAAGTGTCAAAGGCTTTTATTAACAATTACATTAAGTTTATGCAAAGAGTCAATATTTGCAGTGTTGACACTTTGGTCACATATTGTGAATTCTCACTCATGGTTTAGTGTGTGGTGGTTTCATTGGGCATAATGTGTGAATAGTAATTTCCATGATAGTAAATTAGTCTGGCAGACGAGAGGTGCAAATCTGCCTATGGTGCCAAAATAGCTTGTTTCCCTGAAGAAAACCATAAACACATACTGTATATAACTGCCACTACAAAAAGTATATTGTTTTAAATTAGATGTTTCAATATTTTTAATTTTGTGCTTTTCATAAATACAGATGGATCACAGACAACTGGGGACAATGCTCTGTTACGTGTGGAAAAACAGGATATCAAAGTCGCACAGTACGGTGTATTCAGCCTTTAAATCACAATACAAGTCGATCTGTACACAGTAAATACTGCAGTGAAAATCGCCCAGAAACAAAAAAACCTTGCAATCGTCAACCATGCCCTACTCAGTGGAGAATAGGACCATGGTCAGCAGTAAGTACAGGATTTAAACTTTGTGTGTTTTTAGTAATGTGATTTGGCTTTCTAATCTAGCTTTAATGTTAAAGGGAAATTAACATAGTCTACTAGGAAGGAAACATATTTTATTCTTATGTTAATATTCTATCCACCTTGCTCCTGAACGTAAGTTGTTGATTCTTTCAGGGTTTTTTAGGGGTGCGTTGAATGACATCTAGGGATTATTGAAAAGCATGATTCCAATTAGAATTCAAAAAGCAGAATAAATGATTTGGAGTTTGTTGGCTCAAAAGAGGAGTTTTAAAAAAAAAAAAAAAATACAGAAATCCCTATGAATACACTGAAAGAGACATATTGGTTGAATATGTAATACCAATTAAACTGATAAAATTATGTAAAAAATTAAGTTATGCAGAGAGCTTAATGAGGATGAGGAGTCGAGAAAGAAATGTGTATATAGAAACCTGCATTGCCAAAATAGAGACATGGTAATGTGGATATGAAACAATGACCATTCTGGTAGTATACTCACATAATAACTTTGAAAAAGTTGTTCCTGAAAGATGATTGGGCTTCAGCCACTGATATTGGCTGATTGATAATTTTTTGTACTTTTATTGATATTCAGGGCTCAGTGCAGGATAGCTAATGCTGCTACTGTCAGCCACTAAATAGCAGCGTAACATTAAATGTTTGGAATAGTACAGCTCTTATAGGGTATAGTTATTTAAAACTTTGGATAACATAGTTTGTGGACACCTGAAATTCACTAGCTATTAAATACCTCATAATTGGGAATCATGCCAAATGCTGGCTGTTTTATAAGCAACTGTGTTTAAAAGTATGTCCATCCATACTACTGCTATTCTGATCAATAATCTGTGTAATTCATCCCTGCAATCTGTGTAATTCATGCCTGCAACTGTGTTTAAAAGTATGTCATAGGAAATTGTTATCTGTTTAAACTTAGGTTGGCCCAGTCTTTTATTGCTGCCTAATTTATGATAGGTATCTGGCCTCCTCTATCCTATTCCACAAATGTTTTTCTTTTCCTTTGATTAGCTGACCAATTAGCACATCTGTAGTCTATTCCTAAATTACCCTGACTACATTTTAGCTTCAGTCTATGGGGAGACGTATGTGGGGGTAGACGTGTGTGATTTCTACACTAAGTGGGATTTTCTCACAAAGTGGACGAAAATGCACAGTTAGACAAACATTGGACAACATTTGACTTGATTTTACTACCAGCAGTAAGCTACATCTGCCACAGCCAATTTCTGCATTACTTGTCTATCTATATGGAACACTGCAAATAGGTAATTCTTTTAATCCCCTAAACTTTTGCCTTTAACTCCTTTTATCACAATGTTTAACAAATTGCTTCTCTTTGTCTCTTTTCATGGCATGATCTTTAGGACTGTATGATCTTTCACCCCTCCACCAACACAAACATTTGTTCATATTGCACCTGCATTACTCCACTCACCTCTAGTTAACACCCATGAACTGCTGTCCTATTTATTATCTCTAACAAGTACAACCTCCACCTGTCTTACAATCCCCTTGCCTATCTTTCTCTCACTCTGCTTCTATTAACTGGTGATATATCACCTAATCCAGGTCCCCCACACTCCTCACACACACACACATACATCAGAGCACTACCACTCTATAGCAAACCTCAAACACATCACCTGTCTCCCCTCTCTTCCAAAGTCCTTTAAATGCACGCTCTGTTTGTAACAAACTTACCTCCATTCATGATCTCTTTCTCTCAAAAAACCTCAACCTTCTGGCAATAACAGAAACACGGCTCATGCAATCAGACACTGCCTCACCTGCAGCACTTTCACATGGTGGCCTCCATCTCACCCACACCTCCAGACCTGAAGGCAGCCAAGGAGATGGGGTTGGACTACTTCTCTCCCCACAGTGCACGTTTACAGTTCTACCAAATGTCCCATCACTCACGTTCACATCTTTTGATGTACATGCTATTCGCATTTTTAATCCATTCTCTCTTCGTGTTGCGGTGATCTATCATCCCCCTGAAGCACACCAACAATTTATTGAGGATTTCTCTGCATGGCTCCCTCACTTCTTATCTTCAGACATCCCCACCATCATCATGGGTGGTTTCAACATCCCCATTGCTAACCCACCTTCCAAAGCTGCATCCAAACTACTCTCTCTAACCTCCTCACTTGACCTCTCCCAGTGGATTGAATCACCTACTTATAAGGATGGCCACTGCCTTGATCTTGTTTTCTCTAGACTATGCTCAGTTTCTAATTTTCTTAACACACCCTTCTCTCTCTCTCGGATCATCACCTTATCAGCTACTCACTCACCCCCACTGCTCTAACCTCTCTACTGTCTAACTCTACCAAGCCTCCTCATACCCGCAGAAATCTGAATTCTATTAATCTTCAACAATTTTCCACCTCTCTCCAACACCTTCTCTCCCCTATCTCTACATTCTCATCCCCTGAGATGGCAGTACATTTTCAAAAACATGGGGGTGGAGACCTGCACTAGGCAAAATAACAAGAACACTAATAAGATGTAACCCTTATTAACCCGAACAAGAAGTTATGATCAGGAGGTGCGCCCAACACTGTAATAATTAGTATGTAGGGGGAAAGGGGCAAGAAAGGAAAAAAGGCAGTGTATATTGAGGCACTCCTCAAGTGCTCTATAAAATATAACTTTTATTAGGATTGATTAAAAATGGAAAGAAATTAGCGAAATAATTAAAACAAAATAAAAATTGGTGGTACCTCATTTTCACCTAACCTTAGCAACGGCCCTTGATCAAGTGGCTCCAGCGACACTACATACTACACGTCGACTTTGATGTCAACTGTGACACACTAAAGCAACACGCAATCTTCAAAAACTGTCCCGTAAAGCAGAACGTCACTGGTGTAAATCTCGCACCTCTAATGACTTCTTCACATATACTTCTGTCTACCACTCCTATCGAAATGCTCTGGACACGGCAAAACAAACATACTTCCAATCTCTTATCTATGCTCAGGCTTCTAACCCTTTTTCAATACATTGAAACATCTTCTCAATCCTCCCACCCCGAACCTTCCATCTACTGTCAGTGCTCAGAATCTTGCTTCCTACTTGAAGGACAAGATTGATAAGATCAGACTAGAAATGGTATCCTCTTCCTCGACAAGCAATCAGCTCAATTCCTTCCCACTACCCTCTGACACCCTCTCTTCATTTGACCCCACAAATGAAGAGGAAATTTCTACGCTCTTCTTATCTTCCTACTCTACCTCCTGTCCTCTTGATCCTATTCCCTCGCAAATTGGTAGATCCCTGTCTCCTGTGCTCATTTCACCTCTAACTCTAATCTGTAATCTCTCACTCTCTACTGGCATCTTTCCATCACTATACAAGCACGCAGTGATTACTCCTATTCTAAAAAAACAAAACTCCAAACCAAACTCTCTCTCTAATTACCGTCCCATCTCTCAGCTCCCTTGCCCCTCCAAGCTTTTAGAGAGACTTGCCTACACTCGCCTCACACGCTTTCTTTCCGCTAACAACCTGTTGGATCCTCTTCAGTCTGGCTTTCGTTCTCAACACTCCACAGAGACTGCGTTGACCAAGGTTGTCAATGATCTGATCACTGCTAAAACTGAACGCCATTACTCTCTCCTAATTCTCCTGGATCTCTCGGCTGCATTTGACACCGTTGACCACTCTCTTCTCAATACAAACGCTGCAATTCCTAGGTTTTCAAGACACTGTTCTATCCTGGTTCTCATCCTACCTCTCTAATCGCTCTTTCACTGTTAATTTCTCTGGAGCCACCTCTGCTCCACTTCCCCTATCAGTTGGAGTACCACAAGGCTCAGTGCTAGGTCCTCTGCTGTTCTCTATCTATACCGCTTCTCTTGGAAATCGAATAAGTTCCTTTGGCTTTCAGTATCATCTCTATGCGGATGATACCCAAATCTATCTATCCTCTCCTGATCTCTTGACATCTGTGTTGTCACGTGTAACTGACTGTGTTTCTGCCATATCATCTTGGATGTCCTCTCGCCAACTCAAACTTAATCTTTCTAAAACAGAGTTAATAATATTCCCACCCACCAACAAGAGCATACCTGACATTTCTATCTCTCTTGATAACATGACCATAAATCCCACCCCACAAGCTCGCTGCCTAGGTGTAATCCTTGACTCACACCTATCCTTTGTTCCCCACATTGACTCTATATCTAAATCATGCTACATCTAAAGAACATTTCCAGAATTCGCACATATCTCACGCAAGACATTGCAAAAACCTTAATCCATGCACTTATTATCTCCCACATTGACTATTGCTATTCCCTCCTTACTGGTCTTCCCAAAAACAGACTCAAACCCCTACAATCTATTTTGCATGCTGCGGCAAAACTGATTTTCCTTGCAAATCGTTACTCCTCTGTTGAATCACTTTTTATGTCTCTACACTGGCTGCCTGTCTTCTACCGAATCCAATATAAAATACTTTTACTAACCTATAAGGCCATCAACAAAGCTGCACCAACATACATCTCCTCTCTTGTCTCAAAATATCTCCCAACTCGGCAACTCCGTTCTACACAAGATCTGCGTCTCTCATCCACCCTCATTACATCCTCCCATTCCCGGTTACAGGACTTTTTTTGGGCTGCACCCACTCTATGGAATTCTCTCCCTCGCACAATAAGACTCTCCTCTGGTCTACAAACTTTCAAGCGTTCTCTGAAAACCTACCCATTCAGACAAGCTTATAATATTCCTCAACCACCCTCTTAACCTCACCCCCTTTAGCCTGTTACCGCCTGTTACACAATTTCACACAAGATAACTACACCCTGACCAACATTGTTGTGTGACAGGATCATTTAGCTTATGAGTCACTTTTACCTTTGCAGTCTGGCTGGGCCAAAATGCAAAATGTAGCCTTAACTCATGTGTCAATCTCCCATTGTCCCATAGATTGTAAGCTTGTGAGCAGGGCCTTCTCACCTCTTTTTGTCTGTTTTACCCAGTTTGTTTATTATGTTTGTCCCCAATTGTAAAGCGCTACGGAATATGTTGGCGCTATATAAATAAATGATGATGATGATGATGATGAAGCCATCTGTGACACCAATATAATCATGTGAATCCATCCAGCAGGACAAGAAGTTAAGAAATGTCCAAGCAGTGATATATGAAGAATTAAAATTTGGGGGTCATTTTTCTTGGCAATGGAGGGCTCTACTTTTGTTAGTCCTGTGAAAAGTTTTCCTATAAGTGCTTTGTAGAAGCAATGTGGAATATAAAATCGTTATTGGTCCTAATTATTTTTAATGACCTGGAATTTCTTTTCTTTTCTAGTGTTCTGTGTCCTGTGGGAATGGAACCCAAGAAAGGCAAGTTCTGTGTGGTTCAAGTGACAAGAAAACAGTTAATTGTAGCAATGACAAACCCGAAACCACACGGATTTGCAGACTACCTTTGTGTTCTGGTAGGTTCTTGTTATTTTGTTAAATTAATATTTATTGAAAGTATTCATGCTGTAATGGAGGAAATGTATATTATTCAAGACAGCAAAAACTGAATGTAAGAATTTAATTGTATATATTGTTTTATATTAGGGGTGAGCAGGTTCGGATTTATGAAATCCGAACACCCCCGAACGGTGCCGATCCGAGCACTGTTCGGGGATTCCCGCACGACGCAAAACTGAGACGAGGCAAAACGTCATCATCCCGCCGTCGGATCTCGGGAGATCCGGATTCATATTAGTCCCCACTTGCTGCCGCCATGTTCACTTGGGCATTGAAGAGGGAGAGGGTGTTTATGGTGTCCTCTGTCCTGCTCATTCCAGTGGTGCTGTCCTGTGCTGTGTCCTGCTCAGTCCAGTGGTGGTGTCCTGTGCTCTGTCCTGCTCAGTCCAGTGGTGCTGTCCTGCTCAGTCCAGTGGTGCTGTCCTGTGCTCTGTCCTTTTCAGTCCAGTGGTACTACTGTATAACTCCACTGATCCTGCCGTATAAGGACAGTGGTACTGCTGTATAACTCCACTGATCCTGCCATATAAGTCCAGTGGTACTGCTGTATAACTCCACTGATCCTGCAGTATAAGTCCAGTGGTACTGCCGTATAACTCCACTGATCTTGCCGTATAAGTCCAGTGGTAATGCCGTATAATTCCACTGATCCTGCCGTATAAGTCCAGTGGTACTGCTGTATAACTCCAGTCCAGTGGTACTCTCCTTTGCCGCATATAATTTTTAAAGGCTTTGCCGAGTGTGTGTGGTTTAGGGGTACACTCTCTTGTGCTGCATATAATGGAGAACAAAAATTTGGAGGAAAAAGTAGGGAAAGATCAAGAACCACTTCCTCCTAATGCTGAAGCTGCTGCCATTAGTCATGACATAGACGATGAAATGCCATCAACGTCGTCTGCCAAGGCCGATGCACAATGTCATAGTAGAGGGCATGTAAAATCCAAAAAGCCAAAGTTCACTAATCCAAAAAAAGAAATTAAAATAATCTAAAGAGAAACATAAACTTGCCAATATGCCATTTACGACACGGAGTGGCAAGGAATGGCTCAGGCCCTGGCCCGTGTTCATGACTAGTGGTTCAGCTTCACCCAATGATCTAAGCCCTCCTCCTCCCCCCTCTAGAAAATTTAAGAGAGTTAAGCTGTCATCAAAAACACAGCAAACAACTCTGCCTTCTAAAGACATGGCATCACAAATCCCCAAGGAGAGTTCAAGGGTGATGGGTGATGCCTGACCTTCCCATCACTGTACGGGAAGAGGTGGCTCCTTCCACCATTTGCACCACGCCCTCTGCATATGCTGGAAGAATCACCCACAGTGCAGTTCCAGATTGTGATAATGAAGGTGTCAATGTTGTACACCAGGAGAGGATATTGATGTAGCTGGCGCTGAAGACAAAGTTGACGAGGAGGATGCTGATGTGGTTTTCTTAAATGAGACACCAGGGGGGGAAACAGTTGTTGTCCATGGGATGAAAAAGCCCACCGTCATGCCTGGGCAGAAGTCCACCTCTTCGGTCTGGAATTATTTCTATCCCAATCCAGTCAACAAATGTATTGCCATATGTAGCTTATGTAAAGCTGCAATAAGCAGGGGTAAGGATCTTGGCCACCTAGGGACATCCTCCCTTATACGTCACCTGAAGACCCTTTATAATTCTGTGTTTAGTTCAGGAACTGTGGCTAGGACCGTCAGCAGTCCAGGGACACCTAAATCCCTTGGTGCCGTTGTATCCACACCAGCAACACCCTCCTCGTCAATTTCCTCCTCGATCTGGATCGGAGATAGTCCCGCAGGCCATGTCACCTGCATGACTGAGTCCTCTTCAACCCGGGATTCTTTCGGAGGATCCTGCAGTGGTACGCCTACTACTGCCGCTGCTGCTGTTGCTGCTAGGAGTCGGTCATCTTCCCAGAGGGGAAGTCGTAAGGCCGCTATGTCTTTCACTAAGCAATTGACCATACAACAGTTAAGACCGCTATGTCTTTCACTAAGCAATTGACCATACAACAGTCGTTTGCCATGAGGACGAAGTACGACAGCAGTCATCCTATGGCAAAGCGGATAACTGCAGCCTTGACAGCTATGTTGGTGTTAGACGTGCGTCCGGTGTCCGCTATCAGTGGAGTGGGATTTAGACGGTTGATGGAGGTATTGTGTCCCCGGTACCAAATCCCATCTAGATTCCACTTCACTAGGCAGGCGATACCCGGGATGTACAGATAAGTACGAAAAAGTGTCCTCAGTGCTCTGAAAAATGCGGTTGTACCCTCTGTCCACTTAACCACGGACATGTGGACAAGTGGTTCAGGGCAAACTAAGGACTATATGACTGTGACAGCCCACTGGGTAAATGCATCGCCTTCCGCAGCAACAGCAGTTGCTCGTTTCAAGGCAGGGAAAGTTGTGTATCACCGGTTTCAGTAAGAGGCACAATGCCGACAACCTCTTAGAGAAACTGAGGGAAATAATTTTGCAGTGGCTTACCCCACTTAGACTCTCCTGGGGATTTGGGGTGTCAGACAACGCCAGTAACATTGTGCGGGCATTACATATGGGCAATTTCCAGCACGTGCCATGTTTTGCCCATACAATAAATTTGGTGGTGCAGCATTATCTTAAAAGTGACAGGGGTGTGCAGGATATGCTTGCGGTGGGCCACAAAATTGCGGGACACTTTCGCCATTCTGCCACTGCCTACCGAAGACTGGAGCACCATCAAAAACACCTGAACCTGCCCTGCCATCACCTCAAACAAGAGGTTGTGACGCGCTGGAACTCTACCCTCTATATGCTGTAGAGGATAGAGGAGCAGCAAAAGGCCATTCAAGCCTACACAGCCACCTACAACATAGGCAAAGGAGTGGGGATGCGCCTGAGTCAAGCGCAGTGGAGACTGATTTCCGTGTTGTGCAAGGTTCTCCAGCCATTTGAACTTGCCACACAAGAAGTCAGTTCCGACACTGCCAGCTTGAGTCAGGTGATTCCTCTGATCAGGCTGTTGCAGAAGCAGCTGGAGAAAGTGAGGGAGGAGCTGGTAAAGCATTGTGATTCCACAAAGCATGTAGCTCTTGTGGATGAAGCCCTTCGTACGCCTTGCTAGGATCCGAGGGTGGTCAGGTTTTTAAAGTCAGAGGAATACATTCTGGCGACGGTGCTCGATCCTCGGTTTAAAGCGTGTATGTTGTGTCTCTGTTTCCGGCGGACACAAGTCTACAGCGGTGCAAAGACCTGCTGATCAGGAGATTGTCATCTGAAGAGGACCGTGACATGGCAACAGCTCCTCCTTCATTTTCTCCCACACCTGTGGCTGCGAGGAAACAGCTGAGATTTCCTAAACGACCCACTGGTGGGGATGCAGAGCAGGCAGGAGCGAATTTGAACATCTGGGGGTAAATGTATGAACCTCCGGATTCTTCAACTCCAGCGAGTTCAGCGTCTACAGCGCTTAAATTAAAAGCGGCGCTGCCTTGTAAAGGGAAGTCTCCCTTTACAAAGCAGCGCCGCTTTAAATTTAAGCGCTGAAGACGCTGAACTCGCCGGAGTTGAAGAATCCGGAGGTTCATACATTTACCCCCTGGTCTGGACTGAAGGACCTGCCAACGATTGCTGACATGTCTACTGTCGCTGCATTGGATGCTGTCACCATTGAAAAAATGGTGGAGGATTACTTTGGTGACAGCATCCAAGTAGACATGTCAGACAGTCCTTACTTGTACTGGCAGGAAAAAAGCAGTTTGGAAGCCCCTGTACAAACTGGCTCTATTTTACCTGAGTTGTCCCCCCTCCAGTGTGTACTCCGAAAGAGTTTTTAGTGCAGCGGGGAACCTGGTCAGTGAGCGGCGAAGGAGGTTGCTTCCGCAAAATGTTGATAAGATTATGTTCATCAAAATTAATTATCAATTCTTCAATGAAGACCAGCAATGGCCTCCAGAGACTACAGAGGGACCTGTGATTGTGGAGTCCAGCGGGGACGAATTGATAATGTGTGAGGATGAGGAAGTACACACTGAAGGGGGCGAGGAATCGAGGATGAGGATGACATTTTGCCTCAGTAGAGCCAGTTTAGTTTGTACAGGGAAAGATGAATTGCTTTTTTTGTGTGGGGGCCCAACAAAACCAATCATTTCAGCCACAGTAGTTTGGTAGGCCCTGTCGCTGAAATGATTAGTTTGTTAAAGTGTGCATGTCCTTTTTCCGCAACATATAGGTGGGTGGGAGGGCCCAAAGACAATTCCATCATGCACCTCTTTTTTCTTTGCCAGCTCGTTTTGTGGGGGTCCAAACGAACCAATCATTTCAGCCACAGTAGTTTGGTAGGCCCTGTCGCTGAAATGATTGGTTTGTTAAAGTGCGCATGTCCTATTTCACCAACATAAGGGTGGGTGGGAGGGTCCAAAGACAATTCCATCTTGCACCTCTTTTTTTGGAATTATGTGCTATTTGGGGCCTAGTTTTTCAAAATGCCATCCTGTCTGCCACTGCAGTGCCACTCCTAGATGGACCACGTGTTTGTGCCGCCAACTTGTGTCGCTTAGCTTAGTCATCCAGCTACCTCGGTGCAACCTTTTGGCCTAAAAACAATATTGTGAGGTGTGAGGTGTTTAGCATAGACTGGAAATGAGTGGAAATGAATGTTATTGAGGTTAATAATAGCATAGGAGTGAAAAAAAAACAAAAAAATGGATTTTAGCAGTTTTTATGCTTTTTACAAAAAAAAATCAGAACCCAAAACCCAAAACCTTGAGGGGGGTGTTTTGGCAAAACCCATTAGAACCCAAAACCTGAAGGTAATCAGAACCCAAAACGCAAAAAGTGGCAGGTGCACATCCCTATTTTATATACATCTTCCTGTACCTGTTTTGCAGAAGCCTCATATCACAATGCTGCTTACATTGTCTTATTAAAGTCTGTGGCTTTTCACCTTCATTCCCCATATCAAGACACTACTATCACAACTCTGTTCTCAAATACACATTCACACAAATGAATAGGCTGCTACCTCCCACATGATCAATATATTCATCAACTGAAATAATCTGTGCTTTTGTGGATAGTTTGATGATATTTTTGGCTTCAACTTGTTCTTGCCCTTCCAGCTGTACAAGATGCTACACAGTGTGGGAGATGAAAAATGAATACAGTACGTATTTTGACTGTGGTCACATGCACCTAAATAGTGACTTTAACAGAGGAATTATTTAGGGGATGGTAGTACACACATGGCATATCATATTTACATTCCATTTTATATATGCATACATTTAATCCAAATAGCTGAAAAGTTGACAAGAGTTGAGTATATTCTTGTATTATATATATATATATATATCTACTATATAAATGCCTAGTGGCGTGTGTGAAAAAAAAATCTGCAGCGCCACCTGCTGGGCAGAGTTATACACTTACCTATATATTTCTTGAAGGAGAAGTGACAGTTGGGAGTGGTTGGTGGTTGCCGGGGGTGACAGTGGGGAGTTTTTAAGTAGCTTGATGAAGGATGTGGCGATGAAGATGAAGGATGAGGTGATGGAGAAAAATGATGAGGTGGTGACATGTGGACAAAACCACATTAAAAAAGGGCGCTTGCGTCGGGAAGTAATGCTCTTCCCCTGAGGAGGCCAGGGCTAGGCCCAAATGCATGACAAGAACCTTTTTAACACCTTAAGTATCTTGATTTGACTAGAATGCATGAGTATCATTCACGGTTAACTTGTATATATATATATATATATATGTATTAGAGATGGGCGATTTGGATTATGTGGAATCCGATGAAATCCAACGTCAAGGATCCGAGTGAAACTGAACCATGACTCAGTTTCTCCCACCAAACTCAGATCTCAAAATGAGGTGAAACGTCATTGCTGTGTTTTTATTTTATTTATTTTTTTGCAAAACTCTCACGAGTTTTGGATCACCATCTTTTGTACAGTCACGGGCAAAAGTTTTGAGAAAGGCACAAATGTTATTTTTCACAAAGTCTGCTGGCTCAGTTTTTATGATGGCAATTTGCATATACTCCAGAATGTCATGAAGTGTGATCAGATAAATTGCAATTAATTTCAAAGTCCCTCTTTGCCACAGGACCACCTTCTACTACATTAACTAATATATATATATATATATATATATATATATATATAGTGTGTGTGTGTGTGTGTGTGTGTGTGAAAAGAAAATATACATGTAAGTTAAAAAAATGATTTTATATATATATGGGCTCCCTTAACTTACCTTAAGTCTGATCCCCTTCTCTCTTTTTTTCCGCGCTGAGTCTCTCTGTTCTCACGCTCCTCCGTGCTGTGCTTGCAGTGAATGTTGGGCCCAACATTCACTGCGAGCACAGCACAGAAGAGGGGACCAGGGAGGGAGCTGGATTGCAAGCTGACGTGACCGCAAGGTAAGTATTTTCTGTTTTGTTTTGTTTTTTTGCAGGATTTTTTTTTCAGCGCTGCCTCGGACGGGCCCCCTTGCCCGCAGGGCCCCGGTGCACCTGCCCATTGTGCCCAATGGAAGAGATGGCCCTACTTTGCCATGACAATAAACTTTATCCCAAAAACAACATTTTCACTGTATTTCAGCCCTGCCACAAAAGGACAAGTTGATATCGGGTCAGTGATTCTCTCGTTAACAAAGGTGAGAGTGTTGATGAGAACAAGGCTGGAGATGACTCTGTCATGCTGATTGAGTTAGAATAACAGACTGAAAGCTTTGAAAGGAGGGTGGTGCTTGAAATCCTTGTTCTTTCTCTGTTAGCCATGGTAAGCTGCAAGGAAACACGTGCAGTCATCATTGCTTTGCACAAAAAGGGCTTCACAGGCAAGGATATTGCTGCTAGTAAGATTGCACCTAAATCAAATATTTATCGGATCATAAAGAACTTCAAGGAGAGAGGTTCAATAGTTATGAAGAAGGCTTCAGGGCGCCCAAGAATTTAGCTGTGGGATCAGGGTACCACCAGTGCAGAGCTTGCTCAGTAATGGCAGCAGGCAGGTGAGAGTGCATCTGCACGAAGAGTGACTTTTATAGGATGGCCTGGTGTCAAGAAGGCCAGCAAAGAAGCTGCTTCTCTCCAGGAAAAACATCAGGGATAGACTGATATTCTGCAAAATTACAGGGATGGGATTGGTGAGGACTGGGGTAAAGTCATTTTCCCTGATGAATCCCCTTTCGGATTGTTTGCGGCATCTGAAAAAATGCTTGTCCGAAGAAGGAAATGTGAGTGCTACCGTCAGTCCTGTGTCATGCCAACAGTAAAGCATCCTCCAAGAACAACTTCTACCAACCATCCAAGAACAGTTTGGTGATAAACAATGCCTTTTCCAGCATGATGGAGCACATTGCCATAAGGCAAAAGAGATAACTAAGTGGCTTGGGGATCAAAACATCAAGATTTAGGGTCCATGGGCAGGAAACTCCCCAGACCTTCATCCTATTGAGAACTTGTGGTCAATCCTCAAGAGGTGGGTGGATAAAAGCCCCCATCCCACACACACAAATTCTGACAAACTCCAAGCAGTGATTAGGCAAAAATGGCCATCAGTCAGTATGTGGCCCAAAAGTTGATTGACAGCATGTCAGATCGAATTACAGAGAAAAGAAGGGTCAACACTGCAAATATTGACTCTTTGCATAAACTTAATGTTATTGTCAATAAAAGCCTTTCACACTTATGAAATGCTTGTAATTTTACTTCAGTATACCATAGCAACATTTGACAAAAAGGTCTAAAAACACTTAAGCAGCAAACTTTGTGAAAACTAATACTTGTGTCATTCTCAAATCTTTTAGTCATGACTGTATATATAGTACACTCTCATTTTCTCAAGTGACACTTTAGAAGAGAGAGCGTATTGGGAGGAGGTTAGCTGCGGTGCTCTACTCAGATAATAGCGTTCAGGGTTAACCAGGGCTATAGGAAAGCAATAGAATTCTGTCATTATTGTAAAGCAGTTCTGTAGAGAATAGTAATCTACAATAGTTTGCTGATCAATTGCTTTTAATTCCAATCTTAATACACTTTACACAGACTAATGGCTATTGGTTGTTGTTCATGCGTTGCATATATTCAGGGGCGCAGGAGCAAAAATTTTCATGGGGGGGGGGGGGAAAAGCCAAGGACTACTGTAGGGTTTGAAGCCCCTTTTTCTTATGTTTAGTATCTCATTTTACGACAGTTCTAACAGTGACTGTATATATAGGAAGACTCCCAATCCTATGTTAATTTTTGACAGTGTTTCAGGGGTTGGCCAACCCCAGGTTCATTGTTTATTTCACTATAAACATGTATTTATACAATATTAAATATTATTATTAATATTAATTATCAATTAGTATAATAGCTGTTAGAAATATAGATAAATTCAGTTGTTCATTTTAAAACATTTTTCTTAGTCCTTAGCTTCGTCTTTATTAAGATTTCGTTGGCAGCATAATCTCATATGATTGGAAGTATTTTTAAATCTATAGTCACTGCCTCACTGGTTATGGTATCGTCTATAAATTTTAATTGCTATAGCTCATTTTTGTTACTGGAAGCACCGCACGAAATTCAGGGTAAACTTAAAGTCAATTGTTCAATATCAATACAGGTTATTTATTAAATGTTTATGAATGGAACACTAAGAGATTTTTTTAAATAAACAAATCAATGAATATGTATTAAATCTATGCCAAAGCAATCTATATTAAAGAACATTTGGTAGTTATAGTAAGACAATCTGTAATTTAAAAAAGTTTCAGAAGTTTAGAACACATACCATGATTTCAGAAAATTGCATGAAGACTTTTGTGTAGAAGTTTATGTTGGTGCAAAACACAGTCTTTGCGCAGCCAACAGACATCATGGGGGGGCAACTGCCCCCTCTGCCCTCCCGGTTCCTACACTCCTGCATATATCTAATAGTAATAGGCAGTATATACTGACTGAGTTTGGTAGATATCATTCTGAACTAAGTAGTATATTCTTTGAAAAAAACGTGTGCTTTTGCTGTCAGACTATTAGCAGCAGAATCCAAAAAATAGATTTCTTTCTCTTAAAAGTGAAAGTTTTTCTAGGGAGAGCAATCTTGTGTGGGGCAGTGACACGTGAAATAATTTTGAAACAAACTGGGTGTTTGCTTGTGAGATTCAGCAGCAGTTGCACACCCCCAAAAAAACTAAATATTCTAATCTTATCTATTTTCAAAACTTTATATTGTGATAGGGTCATTCAGTGAAATCTATATTTAAAGAAGGCTGTTTGTCAGGGTCAGCACGCAGCTAGATCCCAAAAAAGGCTGTATATTTTAATCTTTTCTATTTTTCAATAGATTTATATTTTGGAAGGGTCATTTAGTGAAATATATATTTAAGGGAATTTTGTTATACCCCATTCATACTGCACCAAAATACCGGGTTTTTGCAGGGGGGAGCTCAAACAACCCCAGTCTTGGTGCAGTATGAATGGTACAAGTCAAAAATCCCGGGTCTGAAAACCCGGGTCTTCAACCCGGGATTTATCGAGGGGTAGTTCCCGGGTTGGACCCGGGTTGCCTGCACTATGAATGGTGCAACCCGGGTTTTGCACAGAAAACAAGATGATTGGCTGTCTGCCTGTCTCTGGAGGATGATGTTTTGCATCATCTTTATGCGTCAAAAAATCAGTCACCTTTCAATGACATCACCATTTTTCAGCCAATGAAAACTGCTCTGGTGATGACTCCCACAAATTGCCAGGGCACAGACTTGTGCAGTATGAATGGGGTCAACCCGGGAAATTCCCGGGTCCGAGGTGCAGTATGAATGGTGTTTCTGAGCTGGGACGCTCCGAGCCCCGGCAAAAACCCGGCTTGAAAAACCCGGGTTATTGCCGGGGCGGCAGTATGAAAGCGGTATAAGAGGGTTTTTTCTGGGCATTTTTCGACATTTAGTGACCGCATGTAGAACATTGCATCAGCAACCAAAATGCAGTAGTGTTACAGGTCCTCCCAAAAAACTGATATTGCAATGTGGATATTTAAAATTAGTTTATTAAAACAAATAGCACATAAAGACATGAATAACACTCAATATGCATGCACAAATATACAGATATAAATTCCCATCTCTGGAGGAGAAGTAATGAAGATAGGTGCACCTATATTAAATCTTAAGTCTAATCACACAAACTCCTCCGATAATGGTGAAATAAAATTAATCAGTGGTATAGTTGAGCAAACTTTCCGTTGCTATTACTAATTCAGCCATAAAGTGTATCAACTCTTATGGACAAATAAAATGTAAGACAGTCCGTTACAAACTGATGTAGGGCAGTTCCCGAGTCTCGGGCTAAGCACTATGACGTCCCGTATAGTATATGGTAGTCCACAATACAGTTGGTAAACTTCCTCCTGGTTTTGGTATTAATATAAATTTTTTGGGAGGACCTGTAACACTACTGCAATTTGGTTGTTTATATATTGTTTATTTACGGGGACACAGACCCCGTGCAGTAGTCACTCAGTCCTTCTCCAAAATTTGCCCCAAAATATTTTGTTGTTTTTAGAACATTGCATCAGCTGCAAATAAAATGTAATCTACCATGCCACCAACTGAAACAACCCCATTGAATAAATTAAGTAACCCAAAAAAATTAGTGTAAGGTGCAAAAGATAAAAATGTTGAAATTCTGCGCACACACTAAATTTGAAACTTTATACGGGCATTATGAAGAGTAAAGAGGCAGTAACAATTGTCATTAGATGTACAGAGGCATCAGTAGATATTTACACAAGTAGATATCCAATAGCAAAGAGCTACCTAATTTTCTGCCACTATATAAATAAATGAGGATTCTGAGAGATAAATGTGGCCTGCACCCCTACTACAACAATTCAAAGATTAGCCACAGAATACATTTCCAGAGTATTCATCGGTTGCCAAGAGTAGGGCTTTCAATACTATACTGCTGTATAAACTGTCCAGTTTATTATTTTTCAATTGAATCAGAGAAAAGCTAATGCAATGATGGTAAAGTTTCAAAATACTTCATTAAGACAGCTCAAAGCCAACATTGGTGAACATTTGGACTGTTGTGAAGGGATCATTAGAAAATACACTGTAAATGCATAGAATTGAATGTTAATGCTATAAATAGTAATATAGGAACAAAAACAGTTCATAATGATATTAGTTTCTCTATTTTCAATTAAATCCAAAACTTTTGCGTAAGTTCGATAAACCCGGTAGCAAAGCCGAAGCATGTTCAGCGTACATCTCTAATATATATATATATATATATATATATATATATATATATATATATATATATATATATATTCCCACCAAATTTCTAAGCTACACAGGCGCTTATAAGTGTGCAACCAAAAGTGATAATGACAGAAAAAATACTTAGTATACTCAGTACATGAGATGGCAGCTCCCAATACATTCGACACCTATCTGCAGGTATCAGCCTAATAGAATACAAAAAGAGAAAGGGGCGCCAACATAGTGCATTAAATATGTAACATCTTTGAGATAATCCACAAGTGTGCAATTCCCGTACCAGAAGTTCAAATTCAAATAGCCTTGAATAAGTGCTCATAGACCTTCACATGGATATGGTCTGCAACGGACCGCTGAAGTGCAACGTCCTGACTCCAACAGGATCTTCTCCCAAAATACTAGCACCACTTCGAATTGTATATAACTCAAAAAAAGCCAATATAGTATAATACCATCACAACAAGTGAAAATAGTAAAAAAATTTAATACAAAAGAGGCAACATAGCCTCAACTGCGGCTTAAGTATAATATGCTCGTACATAAAACACAATGTAAAACAGCTTATCTGTCCAGTTTCTCGTGCAAAGATGAAACAGCATGCAGTGCAAGTCTAGCCAGTATAGCCACACTGATGCACCAGTTCGGGACAGCATGCAAAACAAAAGCCCAACGCGTTTCGTCCTTTCAATAAAGACTTTCTCAAGGGATAATATATATATATATATATATATATATATATATATATATATATATATATATATATATATATATATATATCTACTATATAAATGCCTAGTGGCGTGTGTGGGGAAAAAAAACCAAGCTGCAGCGCCACCTGCTGGGCAGAGTTATACACTGACCTATATATTTCTTGAAGGAGAAGGGACAGTTGGGAGTGGTTGGTGGTTGCCGGGGGTGACAGTGGGGAGTTTTTAACACCTTAAGTAGCTTGATGAAGGATGTGGCGATGAAGATGAAGGATGAGGTGATGGAGAAAAATGATGAGGTGGTGACATGTGGACAAAACCACGTTAAAAAAGGGCGCTTGTGTCAGGAGGTAACGCTCTTCCCCTGAGGAGGCCAGGGCTAGGCCCAAATGCATGACAAAAAACTTTTTAACACCTTAAGTAGCTTGATTTGACCAGAATGCATGAGTATCATGCACGGGTTAACTTGTATATATATATAAGCCTAGCGGCGTGTGTTAGTGTGTGTGTGTGTGTGTGTGTGGAAAAAACTATTTTCTCAGAAAGGGCTCATCCAATTGACCTGAAATTTGGTATACTGACATTATTTGCCAAAAAAATTATAATAGTGAAGTCAGTTAACTTCCATCATCCCCCCTTCCCCTCGTGGGAGGGGTAGTAAAGGCTAAATTTACGAGTTAAAGGCTCAAACTCTTTTTCGTGAGGTAATTTTACCTCATGAACACACATGCGTAGTATACTTAACATAGTGAAGAAACCTGATGAAAGCACCATATGCATGGACGTCATTACTGTGCTACCCGCCTTCCTAACAACTTGGCAAACACCTACTATCACTACTCACGCCTTCCTAACAAGTCGGCAAAAATTACTACTCACGCTCTACTGACAAGCAGCTTGATTTGACTAGAATGCATGAGTATCATGCATGGGTTAACTTGTGTGTATGTATATATATATATATATATATATATATATATATATATACATTTAAAACAAAAAGAGCCAGTGAGCACTCATAGTGCAATGGAATCTCAACACCAAGAGGTTGTTTGTAATTCAAATATAAGCTGCTTACAGTAAGAAAGATATCCTATAGCTTATCCATGATCGTCATAAGAATGATCCAAAATGGAGACCCAAATCCAGGAACCAGATGATAGATTCAAGCAGATATCAGGCTTTTATTTCACAGAGACTCTGCAGCCTCAGCTCCCAGGCAGAGAGAGGGAGTGTGAGCAGCAGTAACTGCCTTCAATGTTTAAGAAAAATTATATTGCATTGCTAATAACAGAATGTTTTGTTTTACTATAATATACAGTATATATAATAATTATATATATATATATATATATATATATATATATATATATATATACTTAAGAGCAGTGTCGCTTTAGGATTATATCGGGGAGGGGGGCAAAGATCTCATTATTGGGCTCTAAATTCAGTGGCACGCTATCCCAAAAGTAAAATGTGCGATGTTTTGTTTTCAGTCCAAGAAAGCAAGAAAAACATTAGCAGAAGCTTTTAACATCTCCTGGAGGTGAATGTTTCAACCTGCGAGTTTCTAGCGGGTTTGAAAAGTGGAGCTGTTGTCTATAGCAACCAGTCAGATTCTAGTTATTTATTCAGTAAATTCTACAGAGTGATAGCTAGTATCTGATTGGTTGCTATAGACAACATCTCCACTTTTCAAACCCGAGGGAAACTTACAGTTTGATACATTTACCCCCGGACTAGGATGCATTATCATGATTTTATGAATGTGGATTGTGCTCACAAAATGGGCACATCCACTGTGTTTAGCTGATAGTGGGTTTTTTTTGGTTTTTTTCTTATCAAGTCTTATTTTCTCCAAAACTTGCTTACCGTTCTGATTGGTCACTTCTCTTTAGGTATATCCAATACTGTAAATAATTCTCCAGAAGCAGACGTTTTTCATTGCATATGGGGCTGTAGGTAAAGTATGTGCAAAGGTGATGAAACAGGCCTTTCCTCTACATTAAAAGAGACTTGGTACCTATCTAGTACTACGCTTAATATAGTTTTTTGTTTGGCATATTAACAAGAGGAAAATCGCATGTTTCCTGGAAAGAGATTAAATATCTTCTTATTCATTTAGAGAAAAACTATATAGTGGGAATGATTTAATAAAAAGTAATGTCATACTTGCTTACTCTCCTCGAATGTGAGACTCACATATTTCTAGGAGTTCAACTGGGCTCCTGGAAGAGCAGGACACTGTCCCATATCCCACACTCTATTCCATTTAGGTAGGCAGGATGTGGCCTAGATGACACAATTTGATTTCCGGGGGAATCATTTTTTTTTCATGTTTAATAGAATATTACATTTAGATATATGAAATAAATGAAAAACAAATAATATAAAGACAGCCATAAGCACAGACAGTTCTGATTACCCTAGTTTGAAGGGTTTTTGCCTTAGACATGTGTTAACAGTAGTTACATCCTCTGGCTTTTCAGGTCAATTCAGTTAGCTGGAAAATTGTGTAAATATTAGTTAGGATATAATACAGTAAACTAATTAGTCTCTTTTGTCCTTTTTTAGTACTGACGTAAATTCATCATTTTAAACTGTCCTTTTTTAGGATAAAAATAATTACTCTCACAGATTGATCAGAGAGTTTATTAATTATGCAGCGCCACCACCAGTCCCCAAAATCAACAGTCCTTCCAATAACAATACATTAATTTTACCAGCCCCTCACATTAGATCACCAGCTCCCCACGTGATATGAATCCGTCTCAACACACTTACCCATACTTGCATTCTATGGGAGGCACACTCTTCTGTCTGCGTCCAGTGGGGTGTCTGTGTGTGAAAAGGGGAAAGGTGAAGAAGGTATTGGAAGGGAGGGAACCGATTGCTAATCTTTGACACAGACATCACATACAATAAGGTGGCTATTCCCAGCAGGGCTGGAATGGGACTAAAAATCAGCCCTGGCATTTGAAGCATACAGGCCCACTTCTGTTGATGAGCAGGAAAAAAGTGTGTGCCGTTGCGCAGCGGCAGCGACGCCAAGGGCGTGGCCACATTATGTTAGGGGCGTGGTCAACATGAGGCATTGATACATACATTACTATAAAACATTACATTTATCAGGCCCTCCCCATCACGCCATTCCCCACCTCCACCCCAGAAACATATTACAACACCCCCAGCCCACTGTACTTATCTATGCTTCTG